>NC_047590.1:12542500-12842500 GCF_011004845.1 Esox lucius
TGACACCTATCTTTTTTATTTTTTTTATACATACCGTATTTCATTTAGCATAAATTATCCGCTCATTAACGGTGTAATTTATTTAAAACAGCCATTTGTGTTCATCTTTCTCAAGGGTGCCAGTCACTTTGGAGGTAATAACATGTGTTCAGAGAAATTCCTTTCACCCACCCCCCTCTTGCACAATCCCATTCAGGCATCATCTTGCCCTTAACTGGGGGAGCAGGAAAGATGGTGTGAACAGATAAGAGAAAAGGAGGAGAGGAGGTATGGAACATGGAGAGGGGGAAGAGGGAGAGAGAAGGAATGAAGAGATACTTACAGAGGTGATAAGAAACAAATTCACTTAGTCTGTTTGACAACACTGGAAAGATATGACATGAGTCATGGATACTCCTTTCACTTAAATAACTCAGTGTGTGTGTGTAAATATGTCTATACCGGTCTTGGGAGAGGCACCAGACACGCTCAGAGCACAATCCAACTTGGCGGTCTCCCAGGGATACAGGGTGGTGGTGTCAGAGTGGATGGCCACGGAGAATGAGGGGCCTACAGGAAAGAACACACACAGGTTATAGGTCAGAGGTCACCATGCCCATGTACCCCTCATCATTTATAGACAACTGATCGTGGCTCTTAACACTGGCTTTCAGAAGAGCTCATCCAAACCGTTTCCCAGCTGCGTGAGTGAGCCAGTCTGCGTGCGCACGCGCGTTTGTATGGGAGCGCGCGTGCACACTGCCGAGCACAATGCTTACACCGACACGCAACCAGTTACACGGATCCTCGCGGCCTTCAACTGATTTGTCCAGGCTAGATTTGCCACAGGGCGCTACTTTGAAGCTCCTACCCCACAGAGAGAAGAAGAGAGAAAGTGCGCATGGGTTTTCACGGTTAGCTAGACAGAAGGAGAAAGAGAGCGGGAGAGAACAAGATGCAGACAGAGACAGGGAGAAAAGAGCAAGAGAAAGAGACCGGGAGGGAGAGCAAGGGGCCTACCCCCCGAGAGGCAGTAGTAGGGCTGTAAGGAACCATTCATTCCCCTGTACCACAACATCAAACACAGAAAACTAGGTCGACGCAGGGAGTGTGTGTGTGTGTGTGTGTGTGTGTGTGTGTGTGAGAGTGAGAGAGATAACTGTCAGCATATGCACTTGTTAATATGAGTGTGTTTACTGTGAGCACGTGTGTTAGCATTTCTGTGTATTACGTGTGCGAGTTTGTGTGTTAGTGTATCTGCGTGTGTTTATATTGAGTGTGTGCATGCCGGGTTAAGGCAGATAGTATGTTTTTAATGTGAGTATGCATGCTGGGGGAGTGTGTGTGGGAAGTGTGTGTGTCAGTATGGGTTAGTAGAACAGTGCGAGTGTCCTTTTGTGTGCGCGCGTGCGTGTGCGCGGTATAGACAGAGAGAGCTGAGTTCAGCAGCTGTTCCATCAACCTACCAGTCTCCTGGAAGTTGACCTGGACTTTGTTGGACTGGGCGCTGGCAGCTTTGGTCCAGGCCTGGCCTGGCTGTTTGGTCCAGGATGTGAGGCTACACCAGTAAAAGCCTCGGTCCGACAGCTGCACGCCAGCTAGACGAAAGTTGAACTCAGCCGGGCCGGTCTTAGTCAGGACCAGACTGTCCCTGTTGGCCAGGACCCATCTTGGTTACAACACAATACCGAAATGGCAGCCAAATGAATTTGCATGATTCAAACTACTCTAAACCACCCACATTTGTTTGAT
Source organism: Esox lucius (assembly GCF_011004845.1). Lineage (NCBI taxonomy): Eukaryota > Metazoa > Chordata > Actinopteri > Esociformes > Esocidae > Esox > Esox lucius. The sequence continues at coordinate 12,544,232 of NC_047590.1, forward strand.
TCACTACTGCACCCCCCAGAAGAGGTGTATAAAGACATCATTCATATGACACTCATGTCTCATCCGTGTGGCCGATGCCTGCAGGGTATGAATGGCCATTCAACCGGTTTTGAAAAGAGGAACATGTCTGCCCTCCCCTTCTCTTTCGTAAAGGGCATCGATATATTTGACTGCAATAAAACATTGCGGCCGTGCTCAGCGTGTGTGCCTACCTGCGTTTAGGGTCTGTCCCGGCGCCGTGCTGCAGGACAGAGTCGGGGCTGAGGGACATCACGGTTCGGGGGACCACGTCCACCTTCTCCTGGGTCTGGACCAGCACAGAGTAGCCTGGGTCCTGCAGGTTCTCCTGCGATACGGTGCAGCTCATCTCAAAGGTGGCTCCGCCCGCCGTCGCCTCGCGAACGCGCTTCGCCACCGCGGTCAGAGACGGACCTGGAGGGAGACGTCACTCGTTAGGGAACGGCTAACAACCAGCCCGTGACCATACAGTAGAGCCCGCGGGGACTGAGTGGGCCGACGGAAAACCTTCCGGCTGAATTTACTGATTGAACTATGACAGTGGCATATTGACGGAGCTCTGCAACACACAAGCGCACGCACGCACAAAGATCCTTTCAACCAGCCGGTCTTGAGGCACAATTCACAAGCCTGCTCAGCTAACACATTGATGCTTCAGGACCAAAACCTCCAATCAACCCAGAAAAAACCAAATTACAACACAGTCAAAACAAAATAACATTACCCATTGTAAAACACAGAGCAAAATGCATTGTTATCTGGCCCTAAATCGGCAGTACACCATAAAAAATGTTCACCACAGTTACTGATCAAAGGCTTAGAAAAACCTTGACAAAGTAAAGGCTCAGTGAGCGCAGCCTTGCAATTGAAAAGGGCAGACAGAGGAAAACCTGACTTCCTGTATTGGAAACGGCTGTGTGAGCACTGCACTATGAAAGAACCAGAGGAAGAACGGCATATTCAAGAAATGCACAAAATACAAAACAATTAGAGAACATAGAGAATCTGTAATTAAAAGTTTTATCAGATAATAAGAAGTTGCCAATCCTATTAGGAGGGAGCAAAGAGAGCTGCAGGTCGCCTGCACACTATAGTATATAGCCTGCCACAAAATTAGGTACAGGGAGTGACAGACTATATAAATGCCTGTAAAGATGAGGGACAGAGACACTAGATAACAGCCTGCCACAAGATGAGACCCTATAACAGCCTGCCACAAAATTAGGTACAGGGAGTGACAGACTAGATAACAGCCTGCCACAAGTTGAGGGAGACACTAGATAACGGCCTGCCACAAGACGAGGGAAAGAAGGTGACACTAGCCTATAGCCTGCCAAGATGAGACAGAGTGACCCTACACAGTGCTGCCGTGGTCTTTTCTATATACTGTGTTTGGAAACATCATGCCTAAAGCAAAATCAAATACAAAGGGAGATAAGAGAGGCATACAGACAGGCAGAGGCAGAGAGAGAGGGACAGAGAGAGGGACAGACAGAGAGGGACAGAGAGAGGGACAGAGAGAGGGACAGAGAGAGGGACAGAGAGAGGGACAGACAGAGAGAGAGAGACAGAGAGAGAGGGACACAGAGAGAGAGAGGGACACAGAGAGAGAGAGGGACACAGAGAGAGAGAGGGACACAGAGAGAGAGAGGGACACAGAGAGAGAGAGGGACACAGAGAGAGAGAGGGACACAGAGAGAGAGAGGGACAGAGAGAGAGAGAGGGACAGAGAGAGAGAGGGACAGAGAGAGAGAGGGACAGAGAGAGGGACAGAGAGAGGGACAGAGAGAGAGAGAGAGAGGGACAGAGAGAGACAGAGAGAGAGAGAGAGAGGGACAGAGAGAGAGAGAGAGAGGGACAGAGAGAGAGAGAGAGAGGGACAGAGAGAGAGAGAGAGAGGGACAGAGAGAGAGAGAGAGAGGGACAGAGAGAGAGAGAGAGAGAGGGACAGAGAGAGAGAGAGAGAGAGGGACAGAGAGAGAGAGAGAGAGGGACAGAGAGAGAGAGAGAGAGGGACAGAGAGAGAGAGAGAGAGGGACAGAGAGAGAGAGAGAGAGGGACAGAGAGAGAGAGAGGGACAGAGAGAGAGAGAGAGGGACAGAGAGAGAGACAGAACTTCAGAATTACTGGAACAAAGGAGAAAGGCCTTTCGGAAAAACAAGTTCCTACATCCAGATCACATTTCATGGCTCTCAATCAGCCATCCCGCAGGATCACTAGTCCATCTCATTTGCCTGTGTATATCTTACATCACAAGGCACAAGGGTCTTTTGTCACATCCAAAGGGTTAAAGTTCAATCAACGAGAACTATTTAGACACAATGGAAACTATGACTCATGCTGTAGCTGTGACTCTTACCACAGACCAACGGATGCCATCCTCTTCCAGGCTGCTGTATCCGGTTCACGGTACAGGCTTGCTATTCTGACCCACAGACGCCTCGGAATTCACCGAAAAAACCTCCGGCAGCCGTCATGAAACAAGCCACACGCCAGAAGGGGTGTGAAGCCTTCGCGACGTCTGGCCCGTACTTCCATGGAGAGCGCGCCGCAAAACATCACCTCAGCCAAAACATTGTAGAAGCCACGCAGGACGATACGTAACTCCGATGCTCCGGTTGACACATCAGAGGGGCAGGAGGGGGCGGACGAGTGAAAGAGGAGGGCAATAAACAAATGGTACTTACGTTTGGAGTCCCACTGGACTGGGACAGCAGTGGAGATTTTCTGTGCCGAGTTCTCCATGTCACCCTGAGTAGAAGGGCTCCACGTCGTCACGCTGCATGAGTACTCCCCCTTGTCACTCTCCTGTCACACACACACACACACACACATAAGCAACTAATACAAATGTATGACGCAATTAAGACCTACGTGTGGCTTGTACCTGTACGCGTAAGAAGCGGAGCTTGAATGTATCCGGCTCTACTCGGGTCAGGGTGATGGCGCCAGACGCCAGCCTGTCCTGATAAGGCAGCTCCGGCTTCAGGTTGCCTTGGGCGTCCAGGGAACCAATGGGGAGCTTGTTTGGTGTGGTTGTCGGCCGGTCGCCGGGTGGAACAGGAAGCGGTGTGTACTCCCAGGACACGCCCAGGCGCCCCCCCGCAGGGAGATGCGTGATGTTGCTCACTAGACAGGCCAGCTCTGCGGGGTCGCCCGTGACCTTGGGGGTCGACGACAGCTTAACGGTCATGGTGAAACTAGGCTCTGGAGGGGGGGGGGTGGAGGTGTTGGAGAACAGAGGGAATGCAAGTTAGTGTTGTGCAACATCTTGACTATAGTACGTCAAACAGCTGTACAGATAATCCCATAGCTTTAAGCACTTCCATATCCACCGAGGGAAGAGCTCAACTCTTCCTTGTCTGGAGACATGCTTACAACATGGGGTTTGGCCACCTGTAACACTCCCACAGTGTACCCGGTGTGAAAAGACGGAGGATTATACACACGCAGTGTATCAGTGTTAAGTGACCGGGCACGCGTAGTGTTTATAGGTGACGGGGCTGTTGTCTCAGTCAGGCCTCTGGTCTACAGATTGGCCCTTTACGCTCCAATGAACGAACACACACACACACACACACACACACACACACACACACACACACACACACACACACACACACACACACACACACACACACACACACACACACACACACACACACACACACACACACACACACACACACACACACACACACACACACACACACACACACACACACACACACACACACACACACACACACACACACACACACACCTAATCGAGAGCTTGAAATGTGTGTCGTGTCATTTGGACGTCACAGGGGCTGAATCATGCACTGTCACCATCTGCTGTACACCACTGTGAGGATCCACACACACACACACAACGAGAGGATCCCCGCCAATTAGCCATGTGCCCATTTTCCTCACCCCCCTCCTCTCTCATTACTCTCTGACAACCCGTTCTTCTAGAAATAGACCAAAGGCACACGCTCTCTCTCTGCAGAGCGGCTCAAACACATTTTCCACTAATGGCCAACAAATAGAACGAAAACAGACCTGTATTCTTACAAACCCACACACATGCCCATCACAACCACCATGCCACCAAACCATGCTCGTTCACAGACAAAGACAGACAGACAGACAGACAGACACGAACCCCCCTACTTAGCCAAGACAGGCTTATCTGAGCCATTACGCAGAAGACAAGAGCTGCTCCAGAGCCATTTGTTAAGGAAATAAAGAGGCTACACAAGAGGAAGCTGATCTGTAGTCAGAACAGAAGAGCTCCGCTACTTCTCCGCTACGTTAAAGAAGGTAATGGCCCTCAAAAACAAATGCACATTCAAAAAGCCAACAAAAACAGATTTTCCATTAAAATTCAGCTGCTTCTTCCCAGTATGTACTGCAGAGATATACTTCACAGCACACAACATCCTCTCCATACATATATTTATGTCATTAAATGGACCTCCTGCGGGTTTGGGGCCGTGGCTAAAGATTTGGACATCACGTGACCTCCACCCTGGTTTGGTTTACTTGCACAGAATGTTGACACAGTATGGAGAAGGCGGCCAATCACAGCACAGAGGCTGAACAACAGAGACGAATAGCACCGGCACATTTAGGATGTTGTGATTGGCCGCCAGCATTGAAGAGAAGGTGAACTCTTAAAACTAAACAAAAACAGCCTCTTGGGAGGACAAACTGGTTTGCCTATCAATAGATTGCGATCAGCCCTGTCTCTGGTTTGTGAGGAACGGGGCAAGCTGAAGCACAACTAACTGCCAGATACCTTCGGGGAGGCATGAGTGACTCACTGTTAACGCAGGTTTGGAGTTTCTTAGGTAAACAACAGTGGGTGCATTAGAAACAGGTAATCCAATCTTCCCTCGTCAGCAGAGACACAAAGTTGTTTCCGAGAAACAACATGAAACGCGTTGTTCTTTGAACTTGTACAGCGAGGGAAACGTATTGCAGCCCCCGTCTTTCCCTTGGAGCTAAAAGACGTTGGCGCACGTGCGGTATGTGACATTTGAGTGTGTTGAATTACCTGGTCGAGTTCAGTTTCCTTGTGGTTTGGCGTGTTGCCACAAAGATCCCATTGGTTCATAATGTAGCGGAACTACCGGCCAAAGTCAACTCTATAAGTGCCTGCTAACTTTCTACTGGACTACAGTGCAGCTGTATATACTGACTACCAAACAAACACTAAGTAACTAATACATTAAGCCAATAAACTAACACTCAGGAGTACGTGACTTGGCTTGCAGAGGCACACCTAATGTTGTTGTGGACCATTTTGGTAGACTAAATTATTTTGGTAGACTTGAAATCCATATTCCCAGTCCCCTATCCTCAGTAACCTAACATTTGTGCCTGAACTAGCCCTAATCTGTAATACCTACACCTAAAAGTAATGCCTAAACACAAAATTCCAAGGCTATGTATAATAATGATTTGCACCTTAAACCTAACCCCTGAGCCAGAAATCCAATCTTTATTGGCGGGGACCTGCCAGAAACCTTGTGGGGAGCTATTTGTCAGGTTTTACTTTCTTTGTGTTAGGTTCCTGGGGATAGACCTGGAACTCACAAACACAACACAGCACACACAGCTATACATATGGGGACATCAAACCGCAAAAAATCCCTGCAAATCCAATTGGCTACAGTTTTGCGACATTTCTGTCCAAACTTATATATTGAAACCTAAACTCTGAAGAAACACCATGAGGAGAAGTCATTATTTGAACAGAGCAAGCAGGTGTTCTGTCTGGAGAGAAGAGGGACAGATGGGAGTGAGGGTTAGGAGAGCATGCTCCTGGATACATTCTTTGAGGAACCTCTTTTCTGCCAAGAAACTCTGGCCTTTATCTTAGGGTCTCCAGTTTCACTGGTGTGTTTCAGCAGATGGTGGTTTATAGTGCGTGTGTGTTTTTGTATTGTGTGCGCGCGCTTGTGTGTGTGTGTGTACGAGATATGACCTAGAGTGCATCCCTCCACCCAGTCTCAACCCTGTCAACACCGCAAAAATCCCTTTTACTCTACTCATTCCCTTATCCCATACTTTCCCCTCTTCATCGCTATGCGTCTCCCTCGGTAGGGAGTTGCATGGGGGAGGCAACGTGGGCCTAAAGGATTGTGGGAAAGAGGAAGACTAACAGTCCGGGCATACTGAGCACTTTGTTATACATCAGCTCATTTTAGCAAGAGACACCAGAAAATAGAACTGGTTTCTAATTTTAAGCGCTCTGACGCTGTTGAAGTCTTGACACTCGCGGCCCGGGTGTACTCTCATTCATTCATGCAGTCTGCAGCGCATAAGCTAGTCGTCTGATTTGGGCTTAAGACAAATTGTATTTATTCGTTGTTATCCCCCCTTTAAAGTATGAGTCATTAAGTTATTTCGTGGACGTGTCTTACCATCCCATCCCCTATGGGAGCGGGTTGGGGGGGGCGGGGGGCCCCCCCCACCATACCATGTTACACTTTGTGCCAATATGAAATCTATTGTAACTCTCCCCGTTTTCATCTACATCTGCAGTGATTCAGTTCTGCCACTTTGTTGTGATAAAACCCTCCCAAACAATGTTTACCCTAAATCTGCTGCAGAGGGATGAGAGAGACGGCAATGAGGACAAGAAACTAGGAAGTAGAAGTGCTGAAAAGAAATTCTCTCCCGTTTCAGAAGATGTTTTTGAGAACACTTTTCTTTTGGGGGGGGGGGGGGTTTTACTGCTGGTACCAGATCACCATATGTAACCGTATGGATACGTTCGCCATCACCAGAGGGTGTATGTTCTACAGACAGGCGTGAACATTTTGTGTGTGTCTCGGTGGGTGTGTGTGAGTGTGTCTCGGTGGGTGTATAATTCTGTGTGGGTGTGTGTGTCTTCCATACATAGGCATAGACCCTCTTCCATTGAAGCTTGGTCTTGAATACAACCCCCTCCCACAAGGCTTAACCCGGGACATTGCCTTCTCAGTACGAGCAATGGCAGATGGGAAACAGACGTCTGCCCGCCCCTCCTCATCCGGTTGGTAAGCCTGTGTTGGTCCAGGGCTCTGTGGTACTAAATGGGAACTCCAGCACTCCGGCCCCGGGGCTATGCATTCCTTTCCTCCTCGGCTTGCATGAGTGCGTTCTCCGGCGCTGTATGGATCAGAGGAACGTCGTGCTTGTGCCTCTCTAGAGAACCAGTACCAGCCAGACCTCGTTTCAGAACGGATATTTACCCCACAGCTACGGCAGCACAAACAGCGGCCGTGTGGAGCAGTCAGCATCTCCTCAAACGGCTTCGTAAAGCAGAGCGTGTGGAGTGGCTCCACAGCGTGCTAACCCTATAGAACTACAGCGTCCGGTCTGATGCTAACTTCAATTGATAACTGGAAAAGAACGTTTACGCTGTAGACGCTGCCGTTAACTAGACAGCTGCCCTAGTAATGGCAACCAACCTGGCACTATGTCACAACGTGACCACACAGTGACAGGTGTTTGGTATGTGTCAGTAACACCCAGAGACGTTAAATCTGTCAGGTCGGATACAGTAACACCCGACGCCAGCGCTTGGGTCACAGACAGACCTTGTCGCTCACCGGACATGAGCTCGGTCTCTACATAAATAAGAACTGTTAACGGTCCTCAAATGACAGGAAGACAGGTGGGGGGGGCTGTTTCGATTCCCACGGGGGGCCAGTATGACAATAAACACCACTGCACGTCACTCTGATTAACAGCATCTGCTAAATGACTTAAATGTCAATGTAATGGCAGGAAGAGATACAGGCGGGGGGGGGGGCTAGAGGAATGAGAAAGACAGACCTTAAAAGGCATGAATAATCAATATCTTTCACAGCGGGGGGTAGTTATGTCCAAAAAGAGGCTTGACTAATGGATTAGGCTCACAGTGAGGGAAGCGATGTGAGCGGTGTGTGTGCGCACACTAACACAACATAAGACATGGCTGTTCCACTGGCGTCGTGGAGCTTGTGTGTTCAAAGCAAGCCTAGTGAGAGACCAACGCTATTAATAGGATGTTAGATATGGTAATCTCGGTTGTAGCCTTCTCCAAGACCGACTAAACGAACGAATAGTTAAACAGCACTTCCACTCACCGATCCGTGTTACCAGAACCTGGACTGGGTTGGAGGTCTTCTCTGCAGCCTGATACCACCCGCCCCCCGGTCCTCCTCGGCTGATCCAGGCCCGGACCCTGCAAGAGTACTCGCCCTCGTTTGCTTTCCGTACCCCCCTCACCACCAGTCTGAAGTCCCCCGGTCCCGCCCGCTCCAGCCCCACCAAGGGGGAGCCATCAACGACCACCCCGTCGCGACCCAGGCTGACCACAGAGCCCCCGTTCATTAGCCAGTTGACCTCCAGGGCCACGGAGGCCAGGTTGGCGACGGCGACCAGGCAGGTGAGGGTCAGGGTGTCGTCCATGTTGAGGGTGGTGTTGGACCGGGCCTCCACAGACAGAGACTGAGCTGGAAAGGGAGAAGTGTAAAATGGCTGCCGTTACTACCAGTGAACAGGGAGACAAAAAAAACAACAGCTATTAACAGCTAGATATGTGTGTGTATAAGCTGTAGCAATATGATGACAAGATAGAACATGGTGGAAGAGATGAAAGAGAAGGGATTTAAATCTAATATAAACTCAATTAAAACCAATCAGATCCAAAGATCCATCAGTGAACAGTGAAAATTTGAAAGAACCCTACAGATTATTTATTAAAAAAAATAAACTAGAAACATTAGAAATGTATAAAAACATAAAAAAATGACAAGGGAATATATAATGTAAATGATTTTGCTTAGAGTTTTAAAAAAAGTCAAAGCATTGGGTAAAGAAAACCACATTAAAAACAGTAAGATTCAACAGACTGAACTGCAGCTAAATGGAAACCCTTTTCAGGAAGTTCATCCCCTTAATGATCAATCAGGCAGCTCGAAACCCTGAATGCTGAATAACGGCTGTGGTATGAGACTGTATACCAAGGGCACCACAAAAGTGATTTTTAATAATATCTATGCAAATTGCTTGGCTAATCGGTTGTAATAGCAATTAAGTACTTCAGGAGTTGTGGTATATTGTCAATGTGCTGCTGCTAAAGAATGTGTCCAGGCTAGCTGTGGCATAGAGGCCATATACCACAACCACTTCTGGGCTTACTGCTTAAATCCTAGATACTGCTGCTATAGAAAACTATGCTGTAGCATATCTGTTAGTACAGTAGGTGAGATGATTTTGTCCTCCCTATGTGTTCTTAGACTAGACAGCCAGAACAAAGGCCACTGTTTGACTTCTCCAATCCTCTTTACTTTAGTCTGTTAACTGACTGTGGATTCTGGCTGCCTGGCTACACTGTACTTAGATACAGCCTGTCAAGGGAGGCCCAGGACTGCTCTCTGACAGCCTCTCTGTGCTGTCCTTCGCTGGAGCCTCTCCTCGGTCTCTCACCCTGTTTTAATCAATCACCATGCAGGAGATGTTGTGTCCCAGGCAACCGCTGTGTGTGTGTGTGAGTGTGTGTGTGTGTGAGTGTGTGTGTGTGAGAAAGAGCTGACGGAGGGAGAGATTGAGATATGGCTTTAGGTCAAGGGCCTCTCCAAGAAACGCACAAAGAAACGCTGCCATGCTAAAATACGGATGAGGACATAGAAACTAGTCCTCTTCCGCTCCTAGCTGATCTTCATTCCCACCCCAGTCAGAGCCTTTATGAGGTTTGGATCTAAGGGAAAGCGTAGGGAGCTATTTGGGGATGGATGAGTGTCTCTTAGTCCTACATTTTACGTTACAGGGACCACCAAATCACTGAGCTTTTGAGGATCACCAAATGTGGAGTCACAGACCTTTTCTACATCAAATCCCTTGGCATTCAAGTGTACAGAATTATATCAATATAAGGCACAGACGAAGGCTTATGAATATTCAAAGCAAAGTAAAAAATATTCAAATGAAAATCCCAGATCTGCAGGTCCAGAAACCATCCTAGATACCCCCACATCCCACTTGCCTGTAGGTGTGACGGCCACAGCTCCCATCTTCACAGTCTTCCCCAAGATGCTCTTCCACCGCCCCCCCGCCTCGTGAGTCCACTCCTTCCCCGTGCACATGTATGTCCCCGCGTCGCCCTGCGTCACCCTGGTAATAACCAATCCAAACGACCCGTCTCCACGAACAGCCAATCGAAGCCCTCCCTCGGCATATCGCTGGGCGTAGCTACTCGCGGTGACGACACCCCCATCAGGGCCAAAACTCAGGATGTCCGCCGAAGAGACACCAGTTTTATTTAGCGACCAGGTGACGGACAGGTAGGTGGGATCGGTGAACTGGCGGGAGATGTTGCAGAAGAGGGTGATGTCACCGCCCTCTGGGACAATGGGCTCTGGGGTCACCGTGGTTACCTTCAGTGTGTCAGCAATTACTGTAGGGGGAAAAACAGTTCATATACAGTATATTGAAAGTAAGTTATTATTCGAGTACTTGTGTGGGTATTTATATTTTCCTGAAAACATGTTCAATAAGATGGCCTGAAAATGCTTTTTGTTAATACAATGAAAATAGCGGTCTACATTTAAAAATAAGGATACACCACGACACACACGAACCTGCATGCATGCACATATACATACACATACATATATATGGATTAGTTCAATAACTCAAGGGAAGATGGAATACATTTACAGAATATGATGCTGCCTAGAATCAGTGATGCTGCCTATACCGCTTACGTGTGGTATAATTAGTTTGCTCGAGTGGTTTTGACAAGTTAGTGTGTCATAATGCACCACAGTATTATGAGGTGTCACAACAGGTACAATATCAACTGTCAAAGTGAACTGGCAACTTTAACCTCCTAAGACCTGAGCTTTGGTGCAGGAAGCCTAAAATGTCCACATATGTGGACACAGGGTCCCAGGAGGTCATGGCACTGGCTTTACAGATAGCTGCTTCATTTCATTCAGTAAGATGTATTTACTATTACTGGGTTGTGGGGTTGTAGATGAAGGCACTAACTGAAAGTTGTTTTGGATAAGAGCATCCACTAAATTACTAAAATGTAAATGTCATGGCGGCAGACAACATTGACAGATGCTGCTGTAAGCCAACAACATCTACAAATCAAATGCCATCATGTACATTTTTCTTCATCGCCAAGAGTTATTACTCTTCTTTTATAATCCATCAGAAAGCCATAAATACCAAAGTCAAGCTTCTCGCTCTCCCCTCCCCCACTCCTGTCAAAATGTGTTGTAAGTAGGGTTTACATTTGATAATCACAGAGAGAGAGGCCCAGTTAACTCTGAAAAGACACAGCTGACTCAGGGAGAGAAAGACAGAGACTGACAGACACAGAGAGGGACATCAGAGGACTTCCTGCTCTTTTCTCCATTCCTCTCTCACGTTTCTGCTCTTCTTCCTTAATATCTGTCTTTGTCTCTTCACTTCCATACCCTTTTCCCCTTTGCCAGTAAACCAGAATGAGAAAGAGGCATCAGTCATGGTTTTCAGATGGGAAAACTCTGAAGCATTTTCAGAATGCGTACAGATGGGTAAGCACATTTCTGGCTCTAACCCTGAACATTTCGGCATTGCGAGGATTTGTGCTCTCACCCCCCTTCAACAATGCATCTGTTGAACTACTCAATGACTCCACTCTGGTTGTTCTCCTCACTGAAGAGGAGTCAATGTACCACAGAGAGGTTGATTGGCTGGGGCTCAGCCAAACAAAATGGAACTCAACAATGGTAATGGTTAACTTGAAGAACAACCCCCCCTCCCCACCCTTAACAATGATCTGATATAATAAGAGTAAAATAAACATCTGGCATATTAGTTTATCACATAGGTTTAGTGCGTATTCTGTCCCTATATGTTGTCTAAGACCAGGAGCATCAAGTACACTGAGTTTTTGTAAATCTAGGCTGTTACAAACCCTGTGGCTCTAGCAGTGTAGGGGGGATGGTACAGAGACCCGTAACAAAAAAACTCATGCAAGGTGGTGTAGTGTACAGGAAGAGTGAGAGCAAACGACACACAACCAGAGCTACCGTCAAACATAAAACTTTTATTATAAACACACAGTAAAAGGGTTAGGGAAAAGGGGCTGAGTCGGACCCAAGGAATGAATGATTATAGTCCAACTATAATCTGAACTTGCCTGCCTCAAGAAAAGCTTAGCCGACTACTAACCAATACAAAAATACAGTGGGTGGTCCGCTCAGTTCTAACTAGTGTTTTTAGACAGTTTTCCTATGGGTTGTGTATGCCCAAGGGAGACTTGCTAAAAAAAAAATTTTAAATACACTTTTCCCAGGGACACAGGGACAAACAAAAACACAGGTTGAACAAGGACTAAACAGAAAACAATTGACTAGACAACTCCAAACAAAACACCACAGCAATACACACTCAAATGAAACAGGAAAAAGTGAGATGTATGTGCTAAACTAAGTGATGTATGAATGAACAAAGTGTCTGTCTATCAAAAAGGGTGTGTATCTCAAGAGTGTCTATATCCATGTGGGTAAAGCAAAATAGTCTCTCTGGGAGAACCAACTGACTGGGTTTTAAAACCAGGGATGTGTGATGCGATTGGGTAACGGAAAAAGGAACAGGTGGGGCAATTCGGAAGAGTGTCTACTGATTGGTCCACTTCAACAGTCATGTGATGCACTCATGACTGCCAGGTGGGAAACACCAATGAGCACAATCAGGAATATAAGGGACACCTGGGGAAACGGCAGGAGGGGAAAAACAAAAATTGCACATACAGGGTACCTGCATGTGTAACATAGGCTATTTAGTGGATAAACGTGATTCTTATTACAGTGCTTTGAAGTTGACATTGTCTTATAAAAATTCCTACCTTATTCTAAACTTAGTAAGCTACTATTGTACCAAAATCTTTGATGTTTGATGTTAGCTTTAATCACTGTCAAGCTCAAGAATCCCAAATCCTCCTTTTTTCAAACCATCTTAAAATGTTTGTCCGTGTGTCTCTGAGGCCAGTTATGAATATGACCATCCCACAACAGATCTATTTTTTGTCCAGAACATGCCCAGAGCTGTTGAGTTGATAATGAATAGACTGAACACCAGAAAGCTGTGTTCAGAGTGGCTTTTGTTGAGAGCGGAAATAAGGCCGTGCTTTTGTATTTATGTCAAGGCCACTTAAACCTGCAAGAAAACATAATCAGCCAGACAAGTGATCCATGCGAGAGGAGTGTTCACCCACTCCCTCGTAGACAATCGAAAGTGATGTTGGAGAGAATGTTTACTTGAGACAACCAAAGGTCAAAAGACAGCCACGCCTTCACAGGAGACGGCCACGCCTTCACAGGAGACCGCCACGCCTTCACAGGAGACCGCCACGCCTTCACAGGTGACACATCATACATCAATGGATCCAGTAAAACCACATCCTCTATACCACGCCTATTTGTCAAGTCCATGACTTTAAAGATTCAAGATGACACACTTAACCAGATTATATACTCTCACTCCTCTCCATTCTCTTTTCATTGGATTAGTTCAGCCGGAGCCATCTCTTAGAAACTCAGAGGTCAACAGCGATAACCAACAACCTGTGTGTTTGTGAGAAAGAGTTAACAGACTCAAACAACCTCCATATCACCTTGCACTATCGCTTCCCCAAAGCAGCTGATACAGGAACAAGCTCTCCTTCCCCAAAGCAGACTAGGACAACTGGGGTTAAAAGAACATATACAGCTCATCCAGAACCAGTCCAGTAACCCATTCAACAAAAGCAATGTGTCTGGCAAAAATAACTATGTAAAAATGCTTTAGTGTGTGTACGTGTGTGTTTTTGTGGAATCAAACTCCCAAGCGTAACAGAACGTATCATGGGTACAATAATGATGGGAGCCATACTCAACAGACTGCACTGACAGCAGCCCATATGAACCACACTAGGAGAATAAACACTGATTTGGTATTATTTTATGTGTGCGGTCGACTCCAGGAAAACCTCAGTCAGAAGAAGCCACAATGAAGGTCTGCAACCGTGTAGAAAGTTAGAACAGTATTTCTGTATGGATAAACTTAGTCTCAGTCTCCATCACAGTCAGACAGACAAAGAAACACCCACCTTTGAGCGTCACGTCAGCTTTGTAGTTGCCGGTGATGACAGAGTCCGTACTGGGCGTACTGCAGGTGTATGTGGCGCTGTCTGATGACCTCACTTTCTGTATCTTCAGCTCCACTGAGCTGTCCCCAAGTCGGACCACAGCCAGGTCGCCGCTCGTAACCCGGTCGCTTAGTGACGAGTCCGAGTACTTGGGGTCAAATGTGGAGATGACTGGGATGGTCTTCGATGCCACGGTCATAGTCCACTCGAAATCCTGCTCCCTGGGCCCCTCGTAGTCAGTGACATCACAGCGCAGCGACACTGGCTGGCCCTCCACACGGAGCAGAGGGCCGGGGGAAACAGACACCACCCTGGCGTTGGACACACCTACGGAGAACACACAGTCAGAACCAAGGAAGGGAGGAGGGCGGAGCCAAGGCAAATTAATGACTTGCTATTGGTCAATATTGGCACATCACAGCAACTCAATTTGCCGTTCGCAATTTTCGATACTTTGGCCAAGGCGATGCGTACAAAAGGCAGTGCGCCGTGTTCGTAACATATTGTATAACTGGGAAGAGGACGTCTTTTCGAGATCAGGCTTTAACCAAGAGGAAATCCCAAGAACGTCAACCTAGTTCTGGCTCCGTAGACTTCTAATGCCTACATCATTTTATCTTAGATTTAGACGTTCAGTGTGCCCATCTGCCCCACCGTAGAGTCACATTTCAACATGTGGACCAAAACCGCTTCCTCTTCCTATATCCCACAATGACATACAGTAACATAGGTGAAACCACAGCCTCTGGTAGGAGCAGACAAAGGAAAATAGTTGAGGATAGGAAAGACATAATGTACTGCTGAGATGCAAGAGTAACATACCGAGAGAGCGAGCCTAACAACAGACTTCCCAGAAACGCAAACAGACTGGACTCCAATCTAGCCAGAGAGCGAATACACACAAAAAGTGCAGGCTTGTTTGGACGGGCATGGGAGAACAGCAGCGAACGCACTGCCGACCAACTTGTCTGAACAGGCCGAGGGGAAGACGAAATATAGTCGAGCCATATATACCGGCGAACCTTTGCTAATACAAGTCGTTTAATCAATCGACGCCTTGCCTTTGGAGAAACATTGGCAGTATAAAGACTCTAGGGAAGATGCACTGTAGTTCGCGATTTGGACATTATGGCTCTGACTGCGATGTTGTTGAGGCCCAGAGCCTAAAAGGCTAGAAATTGATTTGTAACCCTGCCCAGACAGATACACATCAAGGCTTGCCCAAACCAGGCCTGGTAGTAAATCAAAGTACTTTTCAGCAGAAAACGAAATAGAACTTGTGGCACATTTTGGGCTTTTGGACGCTAACAAAGTGACACTGTCTAATTCCTACTCTACATTCCCCGGATTGGTTGGACAGTGCAAAAAAAGAACCTTACCCCTCTTCTTGTTAATAAAACTATTTGGTGGATCTAGTTTCAAGCGTTTCATTGAATAGGTTACATTAAGTTACATTATTGACAAAAGTCCTGTAACATCCAACTAGGTACATGATTTAAATTGTTCAACATGACATTAATTACATGATATAATAATCTGCTCAGCTGGTTGGCCTGAGCATTGTGGCAAATTTTGACAATGAGAAATGCAAGCAGTTTGCCATTTCAGTTCACAAGGATGGCGCCACAGAGTTCAGTTCATTTGGCAAAACATATTACCACTGACGCACCAACAGCTTTCAAAAGATAGAAACAGTCCCTTTTAGATCCCAGTTTGAGGAAACAAAGGGCAAAGCCTTCTCGGAACACTTCCATACTGCTAGCTCGACTTCTAATGGGAACGCTGGCAGCATTCCAATACCATCCAACACCAGTACCTCGGTTGGACATTTGTTTGGATCCTTGGAGACTTTACAAGTTCACCTCAAACATATTGTAGACATAGAATACACAATGTCCTCCCTAACATCCTGGGACACTGGGGAACTGGAGAAATTGCTGTTTTGGGGAACAATGACTCCGCAACATGAGTGTTCTGGTAATGCCAGCTTTGATTTACACTGTGTCATATCGGTAGAATACTGTTTGGACACCACTTGGGTGAGTGACTAATATTCCCCTATTAACACGCAACTGCTGTGCCCAAGTGTTTTCCTGCTCCGAGACTACCCATTGGTTTACGGGACCGATCAGAATGGTCGGAATGTGTTTGTACTCTAGAATCTATCCGGGAGGGACACAGATCCAGACTAACTGCAGGGGGAAAAGGGTTATGGGCATGGAGTTTGTCCCAAGCAATTCGTTTTAGTAGGCAGATAAAAACCAATGCATTTATTTCCTCTTTTGTTTTTCCTCTGTAGTGTCCATTGTCCATTAGATTTCCATTGGCTTATTGTCCCTCAAATAATTTACTTCAAAATTCACCTCAGCCTTCAAAGCCTTAATGGCAATACACCCGCCTACCCATCTCAACTCAACCTACAAACCTCCATGCAACCTACTGTCAAGTCACACCGAACGGCTTCATGAACCAAGGCCCGGGCTCCAAAAAAAGAGGCTGTGCCTTTTTCTCTCATGCACCTTTTGAACCTTCTGGCAATCAGTGGAAAAATAAGCAGAATTTAAGACAAATCTGGATCAGCAAGATCACATTTTCTCCTAAACATTAAGGTTATATATTAAACATTTACTCATTAATGAGAAGCACTTTACAAGTGTAATCAATTATGATCATCTTAGTCATCAGAGATGCATTGCCAGTTTGATGTCATATTGCTGCACATAACACTAGCTCCACAATGGCTGTCAGTTTCTGGTATCCCAGAAAAATGGCGTGATCAGCTCAACGACGAAAACTATCACACACACACACACATCCCCTATTCTACATAATCTGCAACACACCCTTAAAATGGGTCTGATTAACTTAATGAAAAGGGCATTCTTTTCGTGATGATTAAGATATGCTAACTGATTAGTAATAAGAGGGGTTGATTATCGATCGACACTGTTTCGTTTATACTATTAGTCCAATCTGTCCATCGATCAATTGGGCACTATGCGACTTCACCGTATACCCTCGCTCGCGTGCTATGGAGCGCGATCCATCTATCTGGAATATTGTCACAGCTTGTCATCCTATCCGCTAATGTAATTAGCCAAATGATCTCCCAGGACTTGGACATCAAGGATCTCGCTCGTTCTTTTATTAAATACGTTTCAACTCTAGTTATGACATTGAGATTCAACGGCAAATTCCCACACACTTCACATACACTGTACAGGTAACGAGGAAGTTGGGCGTGGGAAAATCCATTTATGAAAAGTTCTGAACACTCAGTTTTGGAAAAAACAATACAGACAAACATGTCCTATGTTTCAAAGGAGAAAACGGAGGACTGTACAGTTGGCATATTAGGTTTACAGTGCCTTAACAATCATATATCAATGTCACCGTTAGGCTATCAGACTTTAAAAGTGAAAACCCGTCTGTCTGTGCATGCCAATCTAATATTACCCACCTAACAGCAAAGGCTACACACAAACAGACTCAACATTCGCGACAGTTTGACAACAGTTATAAATTCAGAACTTACCAATCGATAAAAACAATAGTATAAGAGATAGGACATTTTCCATCTTGCAAACCCGCGTCTTTCGGGTTCCCAGTTTGTTCCTTTGTCCTTTGTCACCCGGCGAAAGTACAATCGGACATTCAGGACACACAACCAACCACCGTCGACCTCTCAGAAAGAAAATCCCCAGACCGCCACAAGAACCGAAAGTGGCATGAAGACGTTCGGATATCCGTTAAATGAACATGCGTGGTGGGACGGTCGGTTGGAATCAATCAAGTGCGCTTGCATGATTCATACTGAGTAATCGGTGTTTGCTTTGGGAAGGGGAGGAGAGTGAAGGAGAGAGGGACGACGTAGTCGCGGTGTCCGGAAGTTCATTTTTGGCTGGAGGAGGGGAGAAGCTTCTTCACAGGTAGCTCTGGAAGCCTGTGGCTATTAAGGGCTGAATAAGAGACATAGAGAATATCGTAATAATCATAATTACAATAGCCTCTGTCGGCCATTGAAGCGTGTTGAAATGCAAAGCAAACAAGCAGGTGTCCAATCCGTCTGAAGTTTGTAGATTAACTCGAAGAGTTGTTGAAATGTGAAAGCGGTGATGATGGATTATGTAGAGTAGACTGTCCCTTGCGACTTGCTTTGGTTATACGCAGGCTGCCTGCAATGTCAACATAAATATTATGCAGCCCTACCATTTAAAAAAAAAATGTCCCCTTCATATAGAGATAAAAGTAACTTAAATCGTTTACGTGCTATTGAAAGTCCTAATATCTGTCAAAGACTTAACATCACGCTTACTAAACCTGAAACTGGCGGCCGTTATTCCTGGTTATCTACTAAAACCTGCGATACAGGGCAGGGGTTAAAGTTCACAGCTGTCATAGAACACGTACATTTTAAGAAACACTAACCTAATCTCAATATAACCTTAACTCCAAATGTAACTTTTTACCGTATACCGAAATAGCCTTTTCCTTGTTACAAAATATCCAAACAAGGTTGAATTTTCCTCACCAATTTGTTTCCCACCAGTATAGCTCAACATGTACACACCCTCAGCAAAACCCAGCTAGAGATAAAAAAAAAAAAATAGCCTAAGACTAGTTAGCCAGTGGATTGACACAGGATAATTGTTTTTGGGACTGGAATTTTTTAAAGGGGTATGAGGGGTTGTAGTGTTGTGTGTGCGCATATGGAAAATAGTTCATAAAATACATTTGATTAATTGATTGATTGACATGTGTGAATGTGTTGAGGACAGTTGAAAGGTTTGTAGTTGCCTAATGCCAAACAGTGAACATAGAGATGCACGGTTAAATCCCACAGACAATAACTCTTCCACAGAGATCTGTTACAAGACAGTTTTTAATCTAACGTAGCAATATAAATGGGGACATCCCCTAGGTACAATATTGAGTAATTCTAACCTTAACCCTTAATTGTTAATTGTACCCTAAACCTACCTAAACCATAATCTGGATATTTAACCTTAAGCCTATTTCATTGTACAGTACCATGAAAACATCCTTAAAAGAAGTTCACATTTTTCCTTCTCTTACTATTATTTTTGGGGATTTTCCGTACATACCAGCTTAGTAAAATGTGAACACCCACAACACACATCTTATTGTACTGACCCATTAATCACATCTCCTTGCCTCTGCTGAATCTCCAACTTTACATGCCTTTTAACAATGTGTGTAAGTGTTAAAGTCATAGTACCTAAGTGCATGACTGTGACTAGCAATAACAACACAAAGCCACGCAGGAAACAGATGGTTAAACCACAGCCACTTTAGTTTTAGGAGGCCCAGCTTGGGTCAGTTGTTGTGTTTTCTCTGATTATTATGACTACATGATTTAGGGATGATGTTTTAGATCTGTGATTAAGAGCAACTTTAACCCAGAACCTTTTCATCTAATCGATTCCAAACACTGACATGCTGTCTGTCTCTGACCGGCGGTCCACGTTCTCCCTCTGGATTTAGTGACAGCCCAAATACAAATATTCAGACTTTGTCTCCAGTTAAATCTTCAAATGTGACCCGAAAGTAAACTTGTTAGAAAGCGGTTCCTGACCCTCTGCGGACCACCAGCTTTACAAGATGCTTAGACCTGAACATGGAAGCAAAGCGCCACCTACTGTTGGCATTTTGAACAGACAGCTGGATAGTTGAGTATACATAATGTATACACCCATTTAGCGCACAGATGGTGGAAACACACTCCCCAGCCAAGCGTGTCCACGTTTGCGCTGCTCAAGAGCTAGTGTGTAGTCTCTAACTCACACCACAGCATCACACAGTCACTGCATCACATCCCTCCCACACACAGGAAAAGGAGGTGAATCGGTGGAAGTGAAGGCTTCAGAGAAGTGTTGCAGCCTCTTTGCTCCCTGCATGCTAAATTCTAGTACCATGTTAAAACCACAGCATAGAGGCCTCAGCTATGCAACATAAAAATGAGAACACATGCATGCTCTACACAGAGGTGTGAACACAGAGCCATGCATATATAGTTATGTAAATGGAAAGTTAGTTCTAGCTTCTGGTTTCATCTTGATTTTGTTTGATACTAATCACCAAACGATGTGCCTTGGAGCACATCTTTTGCTCAGTCGAATCATATTATGATTTGGTTGTTTTTTGACTCTCTGGCAACAATCTACGTTAATAAATCAAAAGATGTTTGATAAATAGGTAGGGTGCAACCTAGTGATGAAATTTATAAACATTAAACACCGGTATATCAGATATATTTATTACAAAAGCCTCCTGGTTAATGAGAAAATATATTTTTTAAATACAAGGATTTATATAAAACAAATAATCTACATTCTTTTATGAAAGTATTAATTCACTTGGATGTTTTCACACTGTATAGTGTTACAAAGTGTGATTCAAATCTATCTCATTTTGCTTTTTTTTGTCTGCCATCTCCACACAATATCTTGTAAAGTGAAGACAAATAAGAACATTTTAAATTATAATGAAAAAAGAAACACTTATATACAACATTTCATTCAAGGTTTAAACAGTATTTACCAACCAGAGTAATAAGATGTTAGAAACACCTTTAGCAGTGATTAAATCTTTGAATGTTGTTTGCTAAGTTTCAAAAAGATTCTGCTCAATGAATTATGCAATATATATTTTTAAATGTTTCCCCAATTCTTCAAGTTCTTTCAAAATGTTGGGAATCATGGCTAGACAATTCTCAAATCTTGCCATTTTAAAAAGTCTGAATACAACTATATATGTATAAGTATAATTTGATGTTCAATTTGACATTATAGAATATTTGGTGTGGATCATAAAAAGCACAATTCAATTGATTTCAATGAGAGTTTGTAATTCATCATAAGCTCCAAGTGGGGTACATACTGATGCAGTCTACTGTAAATTAGACATACATTCTAGCATGGACAGTAGACTGTTGGATCTCAGATCTTAAAGGACCTACTGTAGGCTAAAACCTGTATCCAGACTCATTGTTTGATTGGGCGAGGCCCTTTCTTTCTGGGCTGAGGTAGTGGTGGGGCCTGTTCCTCATAATCATCATCCTTGGGTGTCGGTGGAGGCCTCTCCCGAGCTCTCGGCGTGCGCCTGGGGCCCGTGGAACCAGGCGGGGCCCCTCCGGTGGGTCTTGGCCTTTGCTTCTGTCCGTCTGGATGGCAAGGAGGCTGCGTTTGGGTCAAGAGGTCTAGTCTCATCTCCCTCTCTTCTGTGGAGAAGAATTAACAGATGAAATGGAGGGTGGAATGAAACAAAATAATACACAGATCAAAGGTAACTGCCAAGGATCTGCAGGCATGTCTTACAGTTTCTAACATCTATGTCCGTGAGTACACAGTACACACTAAGACACCACATAATAGTTAAATTCATAGGAAGATACCATTGGGGTAACCAATTCTCTCCAAAAAACACTGCTACCCATCTCAGGTGCCCATCTCATGTCAGGAACCTGGATTTTCTACAACATTATTGGAAGAATGTAATGTGGACAGATGAGAAAAAATATTTACAGTTTGTCACCTGTAGCTGAAGAATTAATGGGGCATCTCAAAGACCAAAATAGGGATGAGATTAAACACCATAGCATGACGTTTTGCGATTCAAATATTCCACAAAATGCACCGTGAAGCAAATAAAAGTAATAAAACATATGACGCCATGTTCACTTTGTGCATACTGTTTGCATGATGCGAAACGTCAAGTGTCTTCTCAACTTAAAGCAGGTGCTTCTGGTAAAAACAAAGAAGAAAAGGAACCAGGCAGGCCTAGTTCGGCCGGCCCATGATTAGAAGGGATGAATATTGTTGCCATCACCGGATTCAAAGCTCGGTCTCCCATGTCACTGGCTTAGTCTTTAACTACTAAAACCACTAAATCTCGACATTAAATCATTTTGTCACGCATTAAAATCACACCAAGTTTGAATATTTCGTTAGACACCATTAAGCACTGTGTTAAACTGACTAATGTTTCTTATTAAGTTTATGTTCAACACAAATAGGATCTATGAACTGTATGGCTTTTGTCACTGGCCGTTCAAACAGCTTATTAGCCAGTAATAGGCTTACTAGTATCTACTAACTTACTACTTGGAATAGTCACAAGAATTGAGGAATGGCTAGCAAGACTGAAGATACATTTTACACTGCAAAAGAGATTTCATTTCATGGCACAACAACGTTAGTTTTTCTTTCATTAGTGAATGACACTGATACAATAGCTATCAACATAGGTGATAATAACTTACTTTTTCGTCAAGTGAAAAGACAAGAGAATCATAGAAACCCCTATTCATTTACTGCCCAAGGGGTTGTGATCTAGCTTATAATAACCCCAAAAAACTTGCATGGATGCATACTTCGATAATCCACCAGAAATAGTCGGAATACAACCGTGAATTTTTTTAAATTTTAGGCTTACTATAATGTAGCTTCTGAAGGTTGTGACCAGCAACGTTTTTTTCTATCCTGAACAAATCCTAATGCATATATTTTGTGCTATTTCATTTCATGGCACAACAAAGTTAGTTTTTCTTTCATTTTATGAATGACACTGATACAATCACTATCAATATAGGTGACAATAACTGACTTTTTCATCAAATAAAAAGATGAGAATAGTGGAAACCCCTCATTTACTGCGCAATGGGTTGTGATCTAGCATAGCATGCCCCACAAAGCATACATGGATGTGTACTTGGAAAATCCAACAGTAATAGTCAGAATACAACCGTGAAACAATTACATTTTAGGCCTACTATAATGTAGCTTTTGAAGGCTGTGGGCAGCAAAGATTTGTCTATCCTGAAAAAATCTAAATGCATAATTTGCTTTGACTGTGGCGAGGCTCGAACCACGAGGCTCAAACACATCCTCTACATGTGAGTCCGCGTCTCTAACCACTACGCTTTTTAACAAAGGTTAATCAATCAGTCAATCTCTCTCTCTCTCACTCACTAAGAGACATTTGCTCTTCGTGGTCTTCTCCGCTTATGCGGTCTGGCAAAAATGAACACACTAGTTCATTTGAAGGTCTTCTGGCACAGCCGTCTGATCCCGCAATCTTACAATTAAACGCTACATTGATATCTGGTTGAACTGGGATTCAAAACATTTGGGTATGGGGCATTTAACTTTTATGGACAGGATATCGAGGCGTAGTCGAGGTGGGGAGGATTTGCAGTTCGGTGGGCTGGGGATCTCATCGCTGCATTTTGCGGAGGATGTGGTCCTGATGGCATCATCGGTCTGTGACCTTCAGCACTCACTGGACCGGTTGGCAGCCGAGTGCGAAGCGGTTGGGATGAGGATTAGCACCTCTAAATCTGAGGCCATGGTTCTCAGCAGGAAACCGATGGAGTGCCCCCTCTGGGTAGGGAATGAGGCTTTACCCCAAGTAAAGGAGTTCAAGTATCTCTGGGTCTTGTTCGCAAGTGAGGGGACAATGGAGCGGGAGATTGGCCAAAGAATCTGGGCAGCGAGGGCGGTATTGCACCGTTGTGACGAAAAGTGAGCTGAGCCGGAAGGCAAAGCTCTCAATATACCGGTCAATTTTCGTTCTTACCCTCACCTATGGTCATGAAGGCTGGGTCATGACCGAAAGAACTAGATCGCGAGTACAAGCGGCTGAAATGGGTTTTCTCAGAAGGGTGGCTGGCTTCTCCCTTAGGGATAGGGTGAGAAGCTCAGCCATCTGTGAGGAACTCGGAGTAGAGCCGCTACTCCTTTGCATCGAAAGGAGCCAGTTGAGGTGGTTCAGGCATCTGGTAAGGATGCCCCCAGGATGTCTCCCTAGGGAGGTGTTCCAGGCACATCCAGCTGGGAGGAGACCTCGGGGTAGGCCCAGGACTAGGTGGAGAGATTACATTTCGACACTGGCCTGGGAACGCCTCGGGATCCCCCAGTCAGAGCTGGCAAATGTGGTTTGGGAAATGGAAGTTTGGGGTCCCCTGCTGGAGCTGCTGCCCCCTTGACCCGATACTGGATAAGTGGATGAAGATGAGATGATGAAACATCAAATGAAAACAATGTTAACAAAAGACTAGTTGCATTAGATTTAACTTTGCTGAACGTTCCTGAAAAATCTATTCATTATCTAGACCACACCCATATTTCATGAAAGTGCAGTGATTGACCCGGTTAAATGGTAAAGCATACCATCTCTAAGTCTACTCAGCCGCACCAGACTGATATCCATTAAACTTCTGGGATCAAGGGATTGTTGCGAGGCTAGTTTTATGGCATGATGGCGTGCAACATTGAAATGTAATTGTTATTAACTTATTAACTTTCTTAAACCGAACCATACCGTGAGATTTGAATTGTAAAACGAATCGAACCGTGAGATAAATAAACCATCCAATCCCTAGAACACAATTACTTGACCTGATCCCAATCCTACGGAAATGCTGTGGCATGACCTGAAAGGAGCTGTTCATTCAAGACACACAAGGAACATCGATTAACATTAACAGAAACAGTTTTATGAGGAGGAATGGTCCAAAAAACCTCCTAACCATTTATGCAGGTCTGATCCAAAAACTACAGAGAATACTTGTTAAGAGGTTATTACTGTGAAAGAAGGTACCACTAGTTACTAAAAGTCATGGTGTACATCCTTTTTCCTATGCTGTTTATGTTTGACCATTGTGTTCAATGGTGACATTTAAATGTAAACATTTTGTATGTTATTTGTTACATTACACTGTTTTTTTAATGTCATGACTTAGATAAAGGTTAGACAATAGTTCAGGAGCCATTTATGCCGCTAATTCAGAAGGGTTCACAATGTCTTCCTCACAACTGTACAGCATGGAGGTTAGACATTTTGCCTGAAGCGGTTACCTTCAAATCGTCTCTGGCGTTGTCGGCGGCAGCAGCAGACCAGTGTGATGATGATGAGGAGGAGTACCAAGCCCCCCCCCCCGGCCAGGATGCCCACCATGGTCCAGAAATCAAAACCAAACAGCTTTTTAGGAAAAGTCGAGTTTGATTCTGCTGAAAGAGGAGGTTCAGCACATCAAACATACAATTATTATTAAGTGTGCAGTCTTTCTTGGATGTTATTTCTTTCACAGAAAACAACATTTGAGAGAGAGAACTAAAAATAAAATGCATTTTTATTATTATAATAACTGTAAAAACAAAGGGGTATAAAAAGACCTACAGAAATATGTAAAGGAAATTGAAATAGAGACATTTAAAATTACCTTTACATGTTTTTGATTTACCGTCACTCGTCTTGTTGCTCACATGGTTTTCTACAGTGCAGGTGAAGATGTCGGACTCTTTTAGTTGTTTCACATTGATGACATATGTTTTATCTTTGCTCTTTTCAGGTGATTGGTTCTTAAACCACTTGAAGGACTTTATGTTGGTGTCGGTTATGTTACAGGTCAATGTGACCTTTTCAGTTGAACATTGGAACATCACTGTGGGCTTGGAGACCTTCTCTGAAGAGAGACAAATTGTTAGCTGCCAATGTCTCTAAAGGTGTATATAATATTCTTGTGTATGTTTTTAAAAAAAATTGTATAAGTAAGAAAAATTAATTACCCTGCACACACAGTCTGTAGGGAGTTGTTTCGATTCTTATGCCCTCTTTGTTGAACACCTCTGCTTCGTAGAGACCTTCATTTTCAAACTTCAGGTCTTTTAGCTGAAGAGACCCTGTAGCAGAAATTGTCACTTCTTTGACTGGTTTAGAAACCCTATTCTTCTTTTTCAATACAATTATTCCATTGTGTTTCCAGGTTATTTCATTGTCCTCTTCTAAGTTGTCGATAGTCAGAGGGACATTGACGGGTGACCCAAGTAGGCCGTACAGATCACAGGGTTCCTGTGAAGCTGTGACAGAAGAGAATAATTGAGATTCAATTCCTGCCAATAAAGGGTTATAGAATTGTATCCAATTCAATTCTTCATATTTACATTATAAGTCTGGAATTTATTTACAGTATAAATACAAATTATGGCAAATTCTGTTCTCCCTGTAAAAGTAACATGAGTACGTTTCATGTAATACTGTCTGTTGTTATTTCTTTTGACATTTGTTAGTTAGGCCCAATTCTAGGCAAATACAAGCTGAAAAATGCCCATGAAATGAAGTGTCCTCAATCACTATCATGTTTTCTTACTGGTATTGTATGAAAATAAGTTTTTGTGCACTTTAGACACAATGACCTATATGATTATATTCTACTGTAGGTTCCTGTTTGTGCACACTGTGTTTAAAGCAGAACTTAAAACCACAACTCTGAAAGGCCACAGATACTAACAATAATATGACCAAAAAATCTAGTAGTTATCCTGGATACACAGCCAGTCAGCCTGAGGAAATTATTAATTAAAACATATTAATTCTAAAAATGTTTATGTACAGTTGAATATCAATATTATTCAAATAAATTACATTGCAATTAAAAATAATACTCATAAGAATGTTTTGTTAGCAAAAAATTTGATTGTAATTATTGCAGCATGCAATGATATTAAAATATTAAAATAAAATCTACATCCTCCATACAAATCATTTCAACTATGAGATAAAACAGCAATTATAAAATGATATATTTGTAAAACAGGACACACTGTTTCATTTCCAAACACATTCACAATAGACGCACAACAGAATAGAGATACTGTGAGAATAAAATGTTGTTGGCCAAATCATTGTTTAAAGAAATTCTGATCACATAAAATAATATATAACAAGATTAATGTATTGATGATCTTAATAAAAAAGAAAATGTAAAAAATGTAAATAACTTAAATCACAATCCATATACCAGGTGGGTAGGAGAAGTGTCTTACCTGCTGAAAGAGAGATAAATCCATGAAGGACAAGGACAGCCAGCTGTAATGTCCTGGACATGTTGTTTCTTACCGTTTAAACTGAGAAAAATGTAAGTTTCAGTCTATTAGTCAGACTCTTTCCTGGGTATCTCTGTGTGTGTGTGTGTGTGTGTGTGTTAGAAGAGGAAATGATCCAACGAGCAGCCTTATTTCCGACTCCCTCAGCAGTTCAGAGATGTCTTTTTGTCAAAGAAAAAGCTCTTCGTGGACAACTTATCTACACAGGCATCTGCTCAGGGGTCCTGGACACTTTTTTTTTTTAAACAAAACATTCTTATCAAAATTATGTTTGGAAAATATTCGCACATGTAGGAGATGATCATAAAGGCGATCTGAAATTAGAGAAAAATCAAGTGGATATTACTCATAGTTTCCTTGTGATACTGGTTTCAGCTTCACCTAACTCAATCTAAGCACAGCTTTTCTGATCTCTACCTGTCTGACTACAGTGTGTGTGTATGTGTGTGTGTGTGTGTGTGTGTGTGTGCCTGTGTGTGTGTGTGATACTGTAACCTTCGCTGGATTCCTATTAACGGAGATTGGTTACCCTTCCAAATGTCGTTTCTAAACACAGCTGTGGCCAAAGTCAAGGCTGTAGGGGGCTAGTTGAGTGGTCCTGAAAAGGGTTACCTTTCACCAGCAGGACATGTTGTTAGTGAAGAAGGTGGCCTTTATTAACTGTGCTTCTAAAGTGAAGACATCCAGCATGACAGGATCGTGGCTGTGTTACACTGTTCCCTGTGTTTAGAGGATTTCACAGCAGAATCTTTTGAGAATACTACCTGCTCAGGGTATGGAATGTTTGGTAGGTTTTAATGTTTGGTTCAAGTAATGTAATATTTAGTTATGGGTTAAATTCACCATTAAGTTGGGATGGTCTTTTATTTGTTAAGGATGTAGTCGATTGTCCCTCTGTACTAAAGTTCAGGAATTACCACCTCAAGAGTAGATTGATCAATGAGGTTAGAGTCTGACACAAAAAATATATTTGTTTTGATATACATTTGACAATTCAAGCCATGTGACTATAGTTCAGTTTGAATCCTGGGTAATATCAAACCTGCAGGTAAGCAAAGATGTTCATGGAGCAGCCTTTATGAATTGGGCCAGCTCTTGATGATGGCATTCAATACTATATTTTATTATCAGTTTCGTTATAAAAACATGGCACTCGTCGACCCCAGTTGCGGACGTTAAGTTGATGCAGTCCCAGTTGCTTGATATTTGCTTGAATAACACCCTGGGTTGACACCCTTGAGCAACACACTTTTAAAGGCGGTGACCAATGTGGGTTAACGTTCTAATGAAAGTAATCACTTCAAACGCGTCCAATGTGTTTGAGTGGCAAACACATACACCTCAACAACTTGCTTGAGTTGATCTGCATAGATAATTTTTAAATTTCATTTTCTTCTGTCACCGCAGATGTAAGTGCTTGGGCTTAACTGGAATACTCTTGAATTAGGCTGACATCTAGTGTTCAAGTTCCATGCTTTAAAGGCACTTTTTCTGTTATTTGTTATTTCTGTTTTGAATATTTCCAATTTCAGTCCGTCCCAGGGAGAGTGGAAACCTTGCAACTGTTAACCTGCGGTGGACCAAGGGGCTGAACCATAGAAGCCCTCGATAGATAGAACGAACACATGGATCGCACTTGTGGGAATATCAACTCCCACTGTAATAGTCACTGGATTTTGAAGCATCTTTTGGCATGCTTCAAAATCCAGTGACTACACAACCCTGGTGTGGGGAAGCGGTGCTGGAGCCCTGGTGCGGAGACGCAGCGCTGGGGCCCTGGTGCGGGGAAGCGGCGCTGGAGCCCTGGTGCATGGTGCCGACATGGGTGGTAACAGAGTACTTCACATATAACTAGATTAGTAAATGCAAAAAATTACTGCATTTCTGAAACAGAAAGGGAATTAACATCTGCAACAACAGTTATCTGTTCCCTCTAAAGCTGATACCTTTTCTAAAGCATGTAAAGGTTGTTGAAGTCATTGTCAATAACTGACAGAATAGTTTATGCACAGATTTGTATTTTAAAAGTTCATAAAATATTAAATTCTTACTCCCTAGCTTGTTTTTTGGTGTGGAGGGTAGGAATACTCCTCATACTTGTTGCTTAAATAACATGAATACATTGTAACAAACATGTCTTAAGAATTTCCTGAATTATTTTCTCTTTTTCCTCTCAGGACCTCCCAACAACACTGTGAGGAAATGTAGGATTTCTTTTTTTTTGTGGTGGTGGTATGTGTTATACCATAACCTGAGCATGTACAGTACTTATTCATGCACTGCAGATTTTACCTCATAGAACAGGAGTGTTCAGGTCTCCTGTTTGAATCTTATACGGGACGTATACATTGTAATAGGTGTGTGTTTAGGTGTGTGTTTAGGTGTGTGTTTAGGTGTGTGTAGGGTCTTAACCTAGACGTTTTCTCTAATGGGTAAATACAGGGATACATCCTAAATGTTGATGAATGATGTAAAGTTGTAGGAGAGAAGTCAAATCAGACATTTATTGCCTGTTCTTCACAGTGTAGTTGTGTTACATTGTTTAAATTAACTACCATGTTTATAATGTCCACTTTAATGAAGTGGAGAGTGAGTATATTATATATAGTACTGGTGAGTATTGTAAGTATAAGATTGTGTATAGAAAAAGTTTGCCTTTCTGTTAACAATTAAAGTCAGCAAATCCAACAGACCTGCAGCTGGAGAATCTGACAGTAAGACAAGTTCAAGTTAAAAGTTTATTTATCAAATGCACCAAATAACACAGCGTCATTCTGAACAATGAAATTCTTGTGACATGGCACACTACATCTACATAGTAAGGATTAAGAAATATATAAAGCAGGAATATAAAGCAAAACTATAGCAATAATATACTTAAATGTAAACTAGCAGCAATTCTAAAGAGTGTAGAATGGTGAATATGAACAATATGGCTAGAAGCATTGAATATTATTAATAAATCTATATGAATGTGATATGCCTATGAATGGTACATGCAAAACAATATTCTAAGATACATTGATTGGTACATGGAAAGGTATCAGAGCATTTGGAATGTTCATATGTGAACAATATGATCATAGATCAGTGTTGCTGGCTGAGGAGCCTCATGGCCTGAGGGAAAAAACTGTGAGTCCAGAAGTGCCTGCCCTGATGCTATGGTAGTGTCTACCAG
The DNA here is from genome assembly GCF_011004845.1 of Esox lucius. Lineage (NCBI taxonomy): Eukaryota > Metazoa > Chordata > Actinopteri > Esociformes > Esocidae > Esox > Esox lucius. The sequence continues at coordinate 12,574,482 of NC_047590.1, forward strand.
ACGGCAGCAGTGTGAACAGACCACAGCCTGGGTGGCTTTAGTCTTTGATGTCCCATGCTTTCCTGAGAGTTTTTTTCAGGCATGCCAAACTGAGTCTCCTCAGGAAGTACAGTCGATTTTGGGCAGTTTTCACGGCCGAGTTCTCTTGCCTGGACCAGGTGAGGTCATCTTTGATGAACACACGAGGAACTTGAAGTCGGAGACTCTCCCTCCATCGATGTGTATGGGGGCATGACCCCCCCGTGCCGCTTCCTGAAGTCCACGATTATCTCCATAGTCGTGCAGACATTGAGAGAGCTTATTGGGGAGAGAGGCGGCAGGCTGGGCATCATTGCTGTTTCTCCTGTTAAGTTGTATTCCAATGGAATTTAACTATGTTGTAAATTACCATAAAATATGTCAGAGCAAGTTCGATTTGTTAAAGGAAAATATAAACGAAGTGTGTGTGTCAGTGATTGTCTCCACAATGTTAATAAAACCTGATAGTTCTGTCCTCACAATACAGAGAATAAGGTGCAAGAAAACACAAGCAGAGTTGACCAGGGATTGGGGAATAGAGGTTTGTAAGAGTCTTAAATGGATATTATATGTAGCTGGAATCACTTAAACCACATTCATCCTTAGATGATTTGGTAGCTCTAATAGTTATTGTAACAGACTGATTCCTAAATGTGAAATACAGTTAGGTCTGGAAATATCTGGATAATTTTGACTCTGTACGCCACCACAATGGATTTGAAATGAAACAACCAAAATGCAATTGTAGAGCAGACGTTCAGCTTGCTGGAAAATATTTTATGAAACGTTTAGGAATTGCAAAAATTTTCACACACAGTCCCCTTATTTCAGGGGCTCAAATGTAATTGGACAAATTAACACAATCATAAATAAAACATTTTTTTTTAATATTTTGTCGAGAATCCTTTGCAGGCAATGACTGCTTGAAGTCTGGAATGCATGGACATCACCAAACGTTGGGTTTCCTCCTTTGTGATGCTTTGTCAGGCCTTAACTGCAGCTGTCTTCAGTGATTGTTTGTTTGTGGGTTTTTCTGCTGTAAGTTTTGTCTTCAGCAAGTGAAATGCGTGCTTGATCGGGCTGAGATCAGGTGATTTACTCAGCCAATCCAGAATATTCCACTTCTTTGCCTCACAAAACTCCCGGGTTGTTTTTGCAGTATGTTTTGTGTCATTGTCCATCTGTAAAGTGAAGCGCCATCCAATCAACTTTACTGAATTTAGCTGAATCTGAGCAGACAATATATCTCAATACACTTCAGAATTCATCTGGCTGCTTCTGTCTTCTGTCATATCATAAATAAACCCTAGTCACACACTGGCTCCATCATGTTTTACAGATGATATGGTACACGTTGGATCATGAGCCGTTCCAAGCCTTCTCCATACTTTTTTCCTCCCATCATTCTGGTACAGGTTGATCTTAGTTTTATCTGTCCAAAGAATGCTGTTCCAGAAATAGGTTGGCTTTTTTAGATGTTTTTGTGGCAAAGTCTAATCTGGCCTTTCTATTCTTGATGCTTATGAATGGTTAGCACCTTATGGTGAACCCTCTGTATTTGCTCTTGTAAAGTCTTCCAGGACAAATCGCCCAAAAATCTGTGTATTACCTAGTATAATTTTATGTTCACTTTGACATTATTAAATATTCTGTGTGGATCATAAAAAGTACAATTTAATAGATTTCAAAAGAGTGTTTGTAACTCATCAAAATGTGAAAAGTCCCAGTGGGGTCCAAGTGGGGTACATACTGATGCAGTCTACTGTAAATTAAACATACATTATTTAGAATTTGAATGGACAGTAGACTGTTGGATCTCAGATCTTAAAGGACCTACTGTAGGCTAAAACCTGTATCCATACTCATTTTATGGGTGGGCCCCTTCTTTACGAGCTTCATTCTTGGCTGAAGTAGCACTGGTGGGTGGTAGAGGCTCCTCCCCAGCTCTTGGCGTGCGCCTGGGGTCCATGGAACCTAGTCTCATCGCCCTCTCTTCTGTGGAGGGGAATGAACAGATGAAATGGAGGGTGGAATGAGACAAAATAATAGACAGATCAAAGGTAACTGCCAAGGATCTGCAGGCAGGTCTTGCAGTATCTAACATCTATGTCCATGAGTACACAGTACACACTAAGACACCACAAAAGAGTAAAATTCATAGGAAAATACCACGGCCATAAATACCATAACACGAAAATTTGCGGTTCAAGAAATTTCACAAAATGCACCGTGAAGCAAAACAACAAACCATAAAATAAGAAATAAATAAAATAAAAACTCTCTGACTCCATGTTCAGTTTGTGCATACTCTTTGCGTGATGTGAAACGTCAAGCGTCTTCTCAACATTAAGCAGGTGCTTTTGGTAAAGCCTAGTTCAGCTAGCCCGTGATTAGAAGGGATGAATGTTGTTGCCCTCACTGGATTCGAACCTGGGTCTCGTGTGCCAAGTGTCGGTATAGCATCTTGACATCAAATCATTTTGTCATGCATTAACATCACACCAAGTTTGAATATTTCATTAGACACCATTAAGCATTGTGTTAAACTGACTAATGTTTTTTATTAAGCTTACTTCCACCACAAATAGTTTTTATGAACTGTATGGCTTTTGCCACTGGCCGTTTTAATAGCTTATTGGCAAGTAATAAGCTTACTAGTATCTACTAATTTATAGTCATAAGAATAGAGCAATTGTTAGTGAGACTGAAGATGAACTTTACACTGCCAAAGTTATCACATGGCAGTTGCTTCAATGCATTTAAGGGTGTGGTCCTGGTCAAGACAATCTCCTGAACTCCAAACTGAATGTCAGAATGGGAAGGAAAGGTGATTTAAGCAATTTTGAGCGTGGCATGGTTGTTGGTGCCAGACGGGCCGGTCTGAGTATTTCACAATCTGCTCAGTTACTGGGATTTTCACACACAACCATTACTAGGGTTTACAAAGAATGGTGTGAAAAGGGAAAAACATCCAGTATGCGGCAGTCCTGTGGGCGAAAATGCCTTGTTGATGCTAGAGGTCAGAGGAGAATGGGCCAACTGATTCAAGCTGATAGAAGAGCAACTTTGACTGAAATAACCACTCGTTACAACCGAGGTATGCAGCAAAGCATTTGTGAAGCCACAACACGCACAATCTTGAGGCGGATGGGCTACAACAGCAGAAGACCCCACCGGGTACCACTCATCTCCACTACAAATAGGAAAAAGAGGCTACAATTTGCACAAGCTCACCAAAATTGGACAGTTGAAGACTGGAAGAATGTTGCCTGGTCTGATGAGTCCCGATTTCTGTTGAGACATTCAGATGGTTGAGTCAGAATTTGGCATAAACAGAATGAGAACATGGATCCATCATGCCTTGTTACCACTGTGCAGGCTGGTGGTGGTGGTGTAATGGTGTGGGGGATGTTTTCTTGGCACACTTTAGGCCCCTTAGTGTCAATTGGGCATCGTTTAAATGCCACGGCCTACCTGAGCATTGTTTCTGACCATGTCCATCCCATTATGACCACCATGTACCCATCCTCTGATGCTACTTCCAGCAGGATAATGCACCATGTCACAAAGCTCGAATCATTTCACATTAATTTCTTGAACATGAGTTCACTGTACTGAAATGGCCCCCACAGTCACCAGATCTCAACCCAATAGAGCATCTTTGGGATGTGGTGGAACGGGAGCTTCGTGCCCTGGATGTGCATCCCACAAATCTCCATCAACTGCAAGATGCTATCCTATCAATATGGGCGAACATTTCTAAAGAATGCTTTTAGCACCTTGTTGAATCAATGCCACGTAGAATTAAGGCAGTTCTGAAGGCGAAAGGGGGTCGAACACAGTATTAGTATGGTGTTCCTAATAATCCTTTAGGTGAGTGTAATATTCTTGTGTGTGTTTTCAAACTAATTTTGTATTAGTAAGAATAAATAATTACCCTGCACACACAGTCTGTAGGAAGTTGTTTCGATTCTTATGCCCTCTTTGTTGAACACCTCTGCTTCGTAGAGACCTTCATTTTCAAACTTAAGGTCTTTTAGCAGAAGAGACCCTGTAGCAGAAATGGTCACTTCTTTGACTGGTTTAGAAATCCCATTCTTCTTTTTCAATACAATTATTCCATTGTGTTTCCAGGTTATTTCATTGTCCTCTTCTAAGTTGTCGATAGTCAGTGGGACATTGACGGGTGACCCAAGTAGGCTGTACAGATCACAGGGTTCCTGTGAAGCTGTGACAGAAGAGAATAATTGAGATTCAATTCCTGCCAATAAAGGGTTATAGAATTGTATCCAATTCAATTCTTCATATTTACATTATAAGTCTGGAATTTATTTACAGTATAAATAAAAATTATGGCAAATTCTGCTCTCCCTGTAAAAGTAACATGAGTATGTTTCATGTAATACTGTCTGTTGTTATTTCTTTTGATAGGTTAGTTAGGCCCAATTCTAGGCAAATACAAGCTGAAAAATGCCCATGAAATGAAGTGTCCTCACTTCTATCATGTATTCATACTGGTATTGTATGACAATACATTTTTGTGCATGTTAGACACAGTAACCTTTATGATAATAATATAGCATATGTTCCTCTACACATTCACAATAGAGGCCCAACAGAACAGAGATATTGTGAGAATAAAATGCTGTTGGCCAAATCATTGTTTAAAGAAATTCTGATTGAAAATGTTTTATCTTTGCTCTTTTCAGGAGTTTTGTTTTTATCTGACTTGAAGGACTTTACGTTGGTGTCGGTTATGTTACAGGTAAATGTGACCTCTTAGGTGAACATTGGATCATCAATGTGGGCTTGGAGACCTTCTCTGAAGAGAGACAAATTGTTAGCTGCCAATGTCTCTAAAGGTATATATAATATTCTTGTGTATGTTTTCAAACAAATTTTGTATAAGAAAGAATAAATAACTACCCTGCACACACAGTCTGTAGGAAGCAGTTTGGAAACTTATGCCCTCTTTGTTGAACACCTCTGCTTCGTAGAGACCTTCATTTTCAAACTTCAGGTCTTTTAGCTGAAGAGACCCTGTAGCAGAAATGTCCTCTTTTTTGCCTGGTTTATAAATCCCATTCTTTCTTTTCAATACAATTATTCCATTGTGTTTCCAGGTTATTTCATTGTCCTCTTCTAAGTTGTCGATAGTCAGTGGGACATTGACGGGTGACCCAAGTAGGCTGTACAGATCACAGGGTTCCTGTGAAGCTGTGACAGAAGAGAATAATTGAGATTCAATTCCTGCCAATAAAGGGTTATAGAATTGTATCCAATTCAATTCTTCATATTTACATTATAAGTCTGGAATTTATTTACAGTATAAATAAAAATTATGGCAAATTCTGCTCTCCCTGTAAAAGTAACATGAGTACGTTTCATGTAATACTGTCTGTTGTTATTTCTTTTGATAGGTTAGTTAGGCCCAATTCTAGGCAAATACAAGCTGAAAAATGCCCATGAAATGAAGTGTCCTCACTTCTATCATGTATTCATACTGGTATTGTATGACAATACATTTTTGTGCATGTTAGACACAGTAACCTTTATGATAATAATATAGCATATGTTCCTCTACACATTCACAATAGAGGCCCAACAGAACAGAGATATTGTGAGAATAAAATGCTGTTGGCCAAATCATTGTTTAAAGAAATTCTGATTGAAAATGTTTTATCTTTGCTCTTTTCAGGAGTTTTGTTTTTATCTGACTTGAAGGACTTTACGTTGGTGTCGGTTATGTTATAGGTAAATGTGACCTCTTAGGTGAACATTGGATCATCAATGTGGGCTTGGAGACCTTCTCTGAAGAGAGACAAATTGTTAGCTGCCAATGTCTCTAAAGGTATATATAATATTCTTGTGTATGTTTTCAAACAAATTTTGTATAAGAAAGAATAAATAACTACCCTGCACACACAGTCTGTAGGAAGCAGTTTGGAAACTTATGCCCTCTTTGTTGAACACCTCTGCTTCGTAGAGACCTTCATTTTCAAACTTCAGGTCTTTTAGCTGAAGAGACCCTGTAGCAGAAATGTCCTCTTTTTTGCCTGGTTTATAAATCCCATTCTTTCTTTTCAATACAATTATTCCATTGTGTTTCCAGGTTATTTCATTGTCTTCTATGTTGTTGTTGCTCAAAGGGACACTGAAGGAAGACCCAAGTGGGACGTACTTATCACAGGGTTCCTGTGAAGCTGTGACAGAAGAGAATAATTGAGATTCAATTCCTGCATCTTGATCATGAAAGTATCATAAATGTATTGTATTTTACAGGGCTATAAAGGGTTATAGAATTGTATCCAATTCAATTCTTCATATTTACATTATAAGTCTGGAATTTATTTACAGTATAAATACAAATTATGGCAAATTCTGCTCTCCCTGTAAAAGTAACATGAGTACGTTTCATGTAATACTGTCTGTTGTTATTTATTTTGACATTTGTTAGTTAGGCCCAATTCTAGGCAAATACAAGCTGAAAAATGCCCATGAAATGAAGTGTCCTCACTTCTATCATGTATTCATACTGGTATTGTATGACAATACATTTTTGTGCATGTTAGACACAGTAACCTTTATGATAATAATATACCATATGTTCCTCTACACATTCACAATAGAGGCCCAACAGAATAGAGATATTGTGAGAATAAAATGCTGTTGGTCAAATCATTGTTCAAAGAAATTCTGATTGAAAATGTTTTATCTTTGCTCTTTACAGGAGTTTTGTTTTTATTCGACTTGAAGGACTTTATGTTGGTGTCGGTTATGTTACAGGTAAATGTGACCTCCTTAGGTGAACATTGGATCATCAATGTGGGCTTGGAGACCTTCTCTGAAGAGAGACAAATTGTTAGCTGCCAATGTCTCTAAAGGTATATATAATATTCTTGTGTATGTTTTCAAACAAATTTTGTATAAGAAAGAATAAATAACTACCCTGCACACACAGTCTGTAGGAAGCAGTTTGGAAACTTATGCCCTCTTTGTTGAACACCTCTGCTTCGTAGAGACCTTCATTTTCAAACTTCAGGTCTTTTAGCAGAAGAGACCCTGTAGCAGAAATGTCCTCTTTTTTGCCTGGTTTATAAATCCCATTCTTTCTTTTCAATACAATTATTCCATTGTGTTTCCAGGTTATTTCATTGTCTTCTATGTTGTTGTTGCTCAAAGGGACACTGAAGGAAGACCCAAGTGGGACGTACTTATCACAGGGTTCCTGTGAAGCTGTGACAGAAGAGAATAATTGAGATTCAATTCCTGCATCTTGATCATGAAAGTATCATAAATGTATTGTATTTTACAGGGCCAATAAAGGGTTATAGAATTGTATCCAATTCAATTCTTCATATTTACATTATAAGTCTGGAATTTATTTACAGTATAAATACAAATTATGGCAAATTCTGCTCTCCCTGTAAAAGTAACATGAGTACGTTTCATGTAATACTGTCTGTTGTTATTTATTTTGACATTTGTTAGTTAGGCCCAATTCTAGGCAAATACAAGCTGAAAAATGCCCATGAAATGAAGTGTTCTCACTTCTATCATGTATTCATACTGGTATTGTATGACAATACATTTTTGTGCATGTTAGACACAGTAACCTTTATGATAATAATATACCATATGTTCCTCTACGCATTCACAATAGAGGCCCAACAGAATAGAGATATTGTGAGAATAAAATGCTGTTGGCCAAATCATTGTTTAAAGAAATTCTGATTGAAAATGTTTTATCTTTGCTCTTTACAGGAGTTTTGTTTTTATTCGACTTGAAGGACTTTATGTTGGTGTCGGTTATGTTACAGTTAAATGTGACCTCTTTAGGTGAACATTTGATAATCACTGTGGGCTTGGAGATCTTCTCTGAAGAGAGACAAATTGTTAGCTGCCAATGTCTCTAAAGGTGTATATAATATTCTTGTGTATGTTTTCAAACAAATTTTGTATAAGTAAGAATAAATAATTACCCTGCACACACAGTCTGTAGGAAGTTGTTTCGATTCTTATGCCCTCTTTGTTGAACACCTCTGCTTCGTAGAGACCTTCATTTTCAAACTTCAGGTCTTTTAGCAGAAGAGACCCTGTAGCAGAAATGTCCTCTTTTTTGCCTGGTTTATAAATCCCATTCTTTCTTTTCAATACAATCATTCCATTGTGTTTCCAGGTTATTTCGTTGTCTTCTATGTTGTTGTTGCTCAAAGGGACATTGAAGGAAGAACCAAGTGGGACGTACGTATTACAGGAATCCTGTGAAGCTATGACACATGAGAATAATTGAGATTCAATTCCTGCATCTTGATCATGATTGTATCATAAATGTATTGTATTTTACAGTACCAATAAAGGGTTATATAATTTTATCCAATTTAATTCTTAATATTTACATTATAAGTCTGGAATTTATTCACAGTATAAAATACAAATGATGACAAATAATGCTGTATGAGAAGTATGCTCCCTTTAAAAGTAACATGAGTACATTTCATGTAATACTGTCAATTGTTATTTCTTTCGACATTTGTTAGTTAGGCCCAATTCTTTGCAAATACAAGCTGAAAAATGCCCATGAAATGAAGTGTCCTCAATCACTATCATGTTTTCATACTGGTATTGTATGAAAATAAGTTTTTGTGCACTTTAGACACAGTAACCTATATGATTATATTATAGGTTCCTGTTCATGTGAACTTAAAACCACAACTCTGAAAGGCCACAGACCCTAACAATAATATGACCAAAAAAATCAAGTAGTTATCCTGGATACACAACTAGTCAGCCTGAGGAAATTGCATATTAATCATAAAATAATTAATATACAGTTGAATATCAATGTTAATCAAATAAATTACATTGCAATTAAAATAAATTCTCACAAGAATGTGATTTTAATTATTGCAGCATGCAATGATTTCAACTATGAGATAACATTTTAAAATATTTTTGTAAAACTGGAAACACTGTTTCATTTCCAAACACATTTACAATAGACGCCCAACAGAATAGAGATACTGTGAGAATAAAATGTTGTTGGCCAAATCATTGTTTAAAGAAATTCTGATCACATAAAATAATATATAACAAGATTAATGTATTGATGAGCTTAATAACAAAAGTTAAGTAAAAAAAGAAACACATTTAAATAACTTAAATCACAATCCATATACCAGGTGGGTTGGGGAAGTGTCTTACCTGCTGAAAGAGAGATAAATCCATGAAGGACAAGGACAACCAGCTGTAATGTCCTGGACATGTTGTTTCTTACTGTGTAAACTGAGAAAAAAAGAAATGTCAGTCTATTAGTCAGACTCTTTCCTGGGTATTGCTGTGAGTGTGTGTGTTAGAAGGGGAAATGATCCAACGAGCAACCTTATTACTGACTCCCTCAGCAGTTCAGAGATGTCTTTTCGTCAAAAACAAACTCTTCGTGGACAACTTATCTACACAGGCATCTGCTCAGGGGTCCTGGACACTTTTTTAAACAAAACATTCTTATCAAAATTATGTTTGGAAAATATTCGCACATGTAGGAGATGATCATAAAGGCGATCTGATATTAGAGAAAAATCAAGTGGATATTACTCATAGTTCCCTTGTGATACTGGTTTCAGCTTCACCTAACTCAATCTAAGTTTAGGCAGCTTTCAACCAGCTTTTCTGATCTCTACCTGTCCCCTCTGTGTGCCTGCCTGTCTGTCTGTATTGATGACCACCTTCACTGACTCTGCTAATTTGTGCACACATATATATACTCTCACTGATTCTGTGTTCTGCTGATTCTGTATTCTAATTGGACAGGTTGATATCCCTGAAGTTATATTGACTTGGTGTTGGTCGGTGATGATTACGTGTTGAGCAGTGCATTTATATTGTTAGTGACGGTAAAGGAAGGCCTTCACAGCCTGTATGCGTGCATGTATAGGTGACGTCAATTACTTCTGTGATGATGATGTTAGATGATGTTATATGTACACCGATAACATTATGACCATTGACAGGTGAAGTGAATAACACTGATAATCTCGTTTTCATGGTGCCTGTCGATGGGTGGGATATATTAGGCAGCAAGTGAACATTCTGTCTTCAAAGGTGATGTGTTAGAAGCAGGAAAAATGGGCAAACGCAAGGATCTGAGCGAATTTGACAAGGGCCGAAATGTGAAGGCTAGACGACTGGGTCAGAGCATCTCCAGAATTGCAGCCCTTGGTGTTCCTGATCTGCAGTGGTCAGTATCTATTAAAATTGGTCCAAGGAAGGAAATGCAGTGAACCGACGAAAGGGTTTTTCAAATTGCTAAAAAATGCTGGTACTGATACTGGTATTGGTGTCAGGACAAACAGTGCATCGCATTTGTTGTGAATGGGGCTGCGTAGCTGCAGACCAGTCAGTGTGCTGACCCCTGTCCACAGCCGAAAGCGCCTACAATGATCATGTGAGCATCAGAACTGGACCACAGAGCAATGGAAGATGGTGGCCTGGTCTGATGAATCACATTACCTTTTACAATGGACGGCCGGGTGCGTCTGGGTCGCTTACCTGGAGGACACATGGCACCAGGATGCACTATGGGAAGGAGGCATGCCGCTGGAAAACCTTGGGTCCTGTCATTCATGTGGATGTAACTTTCACACGTACTATCTACAGTGAGGGAAGAAATTATTTGATCCACTGCTGATTTGGTATGTTTGCCCACTGACAAAGAAATGATCAGTCAATAATTTTAATGGTAGGTTTATTTGAACAGTGAGAGACAGAATAAAAACAAAAGGAGTGGGACAAAATATATAGATTGCCCACTGACAAAGAATTGATCAAACATACAAAATCAGCAGGGGATCAAAAATGTTATTCCCTCAATGTACCTGAGCATTGTTGCAGACCATGTGCACCCTTTCACAGCAACGGTATTCCCTGATGGCATTGGCCTCTTTCAGCAAGATAATGCACCCTGCTACAAAGTAAAAATGGTTCAGGAATGGTTTGAGGAACACAACAACGAGTTCAAGATGTTGACTTGGACTCCAAATTCCTCAGATCTCAATCCAATCGAGCATCTGTGGGATGTGCTGGACAAACAGTTCCAATTCATGGAGGCTCAGCTCACAACTTACATGACTTAAAGAATCTGCTGCTAACGTCTTGGTGCCAGATACCACAGCACACCTTCAGAGGTCTAGTGGAGTCCATGCCTCGACAGGTCAGGGCTGTTTTGGCGGCAAAAGGCGGGCCTACACAATTTTAGGCAGGTGGTCATAATGTTATGGCTGGATCGGTGTATGTCTCCTCCTTTTCTTGATAGTAGATGATGATCTACACCTGTGACTATTAGAGATCTGTTCAGTTGGGGCTATGGCTGGGAGAACAGTTTGCTCTCCTCTGTGATCTTCTGTATTTTGCGTACCCCTGTAAAGCTTTATTAAAACTTTGAATGATTATTCAGAGAAGCGTCATTCCGAGTTTTACTAATTGTTCTAGGTATCGGCCTGTTTATGACAGTGACTTAAATATGTTAATTGTATATTTCTTACGCTGTAAATTGTATATATTTGAGGCAGTAGCTAACATGCCCTAATCTAATTGTCTTTATACTAGTTGTCTTCTTCTGTCTCGTGAACTCTAGTGAAATAAATCTGTGTTCTACTAGAAGTAATCTGAAACATTAACAAATGTTATGTGGATTGGATGTAGTTAAGGGGTAATTAAGTTTTACTGAAAAATGTGGGTGTAAATTTGGGTGTAAAAGAAAATTAGGATTCACTTGTCTTTCTGGCATTTCACTGGTAGGCTATTTAGGGTATGAGCGCAAAATTATGTTTTACCATGCTGACACAGAGAGGCAATGTGAGATTTTGGAGTTGTGACTCTTCTTCTGTTCCCTTGTCCGGTTCTTTGATGTCCTTTTTCAATATGCGAAGCAATATGTTTTTTCGTAGAAAACAACAAGCCATGTCCCTAATAATCGTCTGTATATTTAAACAGGAGTGCTATAACCGGTGTCCAGCATGCAATCCAGAAACAATTCCCTTTCTAAATGTCGTTGGAAAAAGGAGGAAAACAACTCTTTCTGATATTCTAACGATCCACATGGACTGTTTTCTACATTCAGTAACATCAACTCCTCCCACACACGATTCGTTCCGCTCTTATGTGAAATGCCTTTTATCCCAAATGGAAGATCTCCCTTCGAATATTTCAAGACAGCAAACAGAGACCGCAACTCTTAAACTTTTTTAAAAAGAAGTTTGTTCACAATCGCAGTCCTTCCGTAACTCTGCTATGCCAGGAAGGTTGATTTTTGTTTTATTTGTAGCTATTTTGAGGCTTTTTCCCCACTATATATTGTGCAATATCCACAACCTGGCACTAAGAGGGACTGATCGAATAGCCAATAGAAAGGTGATAAAGAAATAAAGTATGTTCTGCCAGTCAATACATACATTCTAAAGCCTGACAAATAGCTTACTGAAATGTAATCGATTATTAAATGAAATGACCCTCTCTTGGACTAATAAAAACTGTAACCCTCCCGAAGACTGAAATTAAAAAAGCATGACCCTCCCCCATCTCACCCTGTGTACTATCAGGTACAATTAAATGTTGTTCTGAACTCACACACACATTGGTTAAATGCAGACGATATGATGAACCTATACAAAACAAAGTCATTTAAACCTGCATATGAACAAAGACCTAGCCTACTGTACTCACAGGAGAACAATCTGCCTGTTGTTGTGATTTGCAGCGAAGTGGTCAATCACTGCAATAATGTCCAATTATTTGGTCCTTCTGGAACTGATCGCCTGCCTATGGAGTTAGATATCTGCTAAAAGGTTAAGCATAAGTATTGTTAGGATCGTGGGACAATAAATGTGTAAATTGGTATGAAATTAGATCTGTGAACATACAAACATCTCCATTTATTTGTTTACAAATAGTTTTTCTACTTACAAACTACAAACATAAAAACTTTTGTCAGTAATCTGGCATCTGCAAACATATGACCTGAACGTAGCCCCTCGAAACTTTAAAGCTAGAAAGAATTCATTGGACCGCTAGCCTAGTGCTCTACCACAGAGTTTGCGAGTCCTTTTTTCATTTTCAAAATAAAGGTCCATAGCTGGTTTTTAAGACTGCATAATGACATTACACCAGTAGGCTATCATGCGTTTAGATGTTAAGTACTTGTGTGTAAAAATGACAAGGACACAGAATAGCCTTGCATATAATATCTGTCTGAGCTGCAATAGATATAGGTCAAGATGTATTTTTTATGCACAAATAAAGAACAGCTAGGCTCATGGATTACGCACTTGAAAATCAGTTTTCACTGTGCATGCATGAAGCGAGAAGAGACTTTTAAATTGAAATCTTGCAGGATACTTATTCCCAGTTTCCTTGGTTTCCTGTTGTTCACACTGCCTGATATGCTTGTTATATAAGCACTCCTCCCAGAAAGTTTTGGTTTCGTTTTTGGGAGGATGAGAGGAAACTGCCAAAACTCCAGGGGCCGTATTCACCTCTTAAGGCTAAAAGTAGCTCCTAACTTGTTGATTTAGGAGTAACTCATAAAAAAATGGGCCTGTCAGTCCTAACTTTAGCGTTTTAGTGCTAAAATCAGCTCCTAAATCTGTGAAAGGTTAGGAGTAGTCAAGAGGAATCCTGTCACTATAAGACCAAATCACAAACAATCCTAAAAGAGGTGCTGCCGGCGATCCGCCTTGAAAGCTTTTAAAAAGGTATCACCTTAATCGCGAAGGTATTATGATCATAGTAGAGCTAGTCATTGATGCAGTCACTTCACCAACAAACAGAAACCTAATAACATCGGACATCAAGTTTGTGACAACTCCACGTTACTTGGCCACAGGGTAAATGCAGCTATGCAGCGCAGACGAACTATGCATATCTCAGTCATCTGTCAGTAGAATATTACATTTAAACAACAAATGCCCTCACCAGACCCCATAACTTGCGACAAATCATTTGGTTTCTTCCTGATGTTCGCCAACTACAAAGAAACAAAGCCGACTTTATGGCCATTGCTCAACAACCCGGTGTTGTTGGTGGTGGGACACATGACTGCACAAATTATTACACCATCAAAAAGATGAACACGCTTTCTTGACGAGCTGCCAGACATGTAAGGGACTGACAATTAACTGAACATATCTAGACTAGTCAGTATATCATTCTTGGTTTCGTGTTTAATCAGTGACACTTGGCCTACATTAAAATTTTAATATATTTATTTCAATATGGAAACATATTTTTATGGAAACATTCTTCTATTGTATTGTTATGATGAATTCACTGACAGAGACCCACCCCTATCAGACAATCACTGTGGGCATAGTAAGTAAGCTTGCTTGTGGAACACAACGTCCATAGAAACGGTGTGAACCCCGCCCTTTGTTTTAGCTTAAGACTTCTCCCCCGTTCCTTAGTAAAAGTTGATCTTAGCAGGTTTGTGAATAGGTTTCAAGAGGAAACTCTTAGCTAGGAACTTTTAGTGCTGTTTACGAGTCTTAGTGGTAAGATAAAATGTTTTGTGAATACGGCCCCAGATCGTGATGTGGTACTTTAGAATTGTAAAAATAGATTTGTACAAGCAAAAATATTAGTCCGTCATCCTAACAGTGTGTTCATAGATCTAATTTCCTGCTTACGTTTCACGTTTTACGTATTACTTTTTTATGATCAAACCAATTTATGCATGGATTTTCGTACTATACCAACAATATGTACGCTTAAGCCTTTGGCAGATACAGAAATTGTGGAATTTTGGCATTGATTTTGAAAATATGACTGATCATGTAAAAAAAAATATAGTATGAAGCAATTTATTATCACATAGTTGTTTGGCTCCACGTTTAAATCATAATGATAACAGAAATCACCCAAATGGCCCTGATCAAAAGTTTACATACCTTGTTTGGCCTTGTTACAGACACACAAGGTAACACACAGGTGAAAATGGCAATGTGAATCCCAATGGAACTTTATAATGATGGAAAAGGACATAAAAAGATATCCAAAGCCTTGCAAATGCCAGTCATTACTGTTCAATCAATTTTTAAGAAGCGAACAATTCAGGGATCTCTTGATACCAAGCAAAGGTCAGGTAGACTAAGAAAGATTTCAGCCAAAACTGCCAGAAGATTTGTTTGGGATACAAAGAAAAGCCCACAGGCAACCTCAGGAGAAATACAGGCTGCTCAGGAAATAGACTGTGTGGTTGTTTCAAGGAACACAATACGACAATACTTGAGCAAAAATGAGCTGCATGGTCGAGTTGCCAGAAAGAAGTCTTTACAGCGCCAATTCCACAAAAAAGCCTGGTTACAATATGCCTGACAACATCTTGACACAACTCACAGCTTCTAGCACACTGTCATTTAGAGTGATGAGACCAAAATAGAGCTTTATGGTCACTATGTTTGGAGAGGGGTCAGGAAGACCTATAGTGAACAGAATACCATCCTCACTGTCAAGCGTGGTGGTGGCTCACTGATGTTTTGGGGGTGTGTGAGCTCTAAAGGCACAATTTGCATTCTTCTGTACAAAAGCTGCGCATGGGACGCTCTTGGACTTTCCAGCACAACAATGACCCTAAGCACATGGCCAAGTTGACCCTCCAGTGGTTACAGCAGAAAAAGGTGAAGGTTCTGATGTGGCCATCATAGTCTCTCCCTAGAGTGCCTCCTGAATATCATCAAGCCACTCTGGGGAGATTTCAAACGTGTGGTTCATGCAAGACAACCAAAGACTTTGCATGACCTGGAGGCATTTTGCCAAGACGAATGGGCAGCCTCATAGACAACTATTACAAAAGACTGCACGCTGTCATTAATGCTAAAGGGGGCAATACACAGTATAAAGAACTAAGAGTATGCAGACTTTTGAACAGGGGTCAGTTAATTTTTTTCAATGTTGTCATGTTTTGTTTTAAGATTGTACCATTTTGATATGACTTACAGTTGAATGTGAATCCCATACGAAAGAAAATATGTTTTGCCTGCTCACTCATGTTTTCTTTACAAATTGTCCCTATATGACCAATTCTTCAAGGGTATGCAAACTTTTGTTTTCGTCTGAAATCTCTCATCTAAAATCTCTCATCTTCATCCGCTTATCCGGTATCGGGTCGCGGGGACAGCAGATACAGCAGGGGACCCCAAACTTCCCTTTCCCAAGCCACATTTGCCAGCTCTGACTGGGGGATGCCGAGGCGTTCCCAGGCCAGTGTCAAAATATAATCTCTCCACCTAGTCCTGTGCCTACCCCGAGGTCTCCACCCAGCTGGATGTGCCTGGAACACCTCCCTAGGGAGACGTCCTAGGGGCATCCTTACCAGATGCCCGAACCACCTCAACTGGCACCTTTCGATGCAAATGAGCAGCGGCTCTACTCCGAGTTCCTCACGGATGACTGAGCTTCTCACCCTATCTTTAAGGGAGAAGCCAGCCACCCTTCTGAGAAAACCCATTTCGGCCGCTTGTACTCGCGATCTAGTTTTTTCGGTCATCACCCAGCCTTCATGACCATAGGTGAAGAATGAAAATTGACCAGTATATCGAGAGCTTTGCCTTCTGGCTCAGCTCTCTTTTCGTCACAACGGTGTGGTAAAGCGAATGCAATACCGCCCCCGCTGCTCCGATTCTCTGGCCAATCTCCCGCTTGTCCCCTCACTCGCGAACAAGACCTTGAGATACTTTAACTCCTTTACTTGGGGTAACGCCTCATTCCCAAACGGGAGGAGCCACTCCATCGGTTTCCTGCTGAGAACCATGGCCTCAGATTTAGAGGTGCTAATCCTCATCCCAACCGCTTCACACTCGGCTGCCAACCGGTCCAGTTAGTGTTGAAGGTCACAGACTGATGATACCATCAGGACCACATCATCCGCAAAAAGCAGCGATGAGATCCCCAGCCCACCGAACTGCAACCCTTCCCCACCCTGACTACGCCTTTTTACAGCCAACCTGCTCAATGAAAACAACAATGTCAACTTTCTTTACAATAATGTTTCATGATAAGCTTCTAAGTCTATTACTTTTTCATGTTGTCTGGTTACTTTAAAATATGAACCTCTTACACATATGAAACATGCTCGTCAGCTCTGATCCTCCCATTTTTTGTCATTAACGAGGACCTCAAAAGACTATAAGGAGTGACTAAACAATACCTTCTTTTCAGTCGCAATTCCGTTTAATTCCGTTTAAGGGACATATTTATTGTGCAGCTGTTGATTTGTGATTTCTCTGGTGTTTTCTTTTTTTACTTTATTTTAAGGGAAACAGACTGACACCTGAATCTCTTTTAAGGCAGTGCCCTGTGTAAACATGTTTACATGTAAGTTTAGGCACACAAACAAAAATATTAACATTGAAATAACATTAAGACTTACAAGAAAATGACACACAATTCAACAGAAATAATCAGACATCATATTGATCAGTCATTACATTTAGAAAATGGGCAAGAGGCACCAATTAAGGTGTCTAACTTAAGTTGTATCTGCAGTTTGTTCCAAAAGTAAAGTGCATTAGAACTGAAAGCAGTCCTACCCAACTCTGTGGGGACCGCTGGAGTCTCTGGGAATCACTATGAAAATCGTTGAGCTGATATGGACTTCAATCCCATGATGTAAGAATGTCTTTCTTGGTAGATCTCTGGCAGATCATAATGGGTTAGGTGTAGCCAACATTGTTGCTGTGTCTGACACTGGATTGATTGGAAGAGGTGAGCAAATTAACAGTGTGATGATGGTAGTTGATAGAAGACTTTTTGTGAGGCTCTACTGTATACTTTCAGGTAAATTAAACAAAATATACACTACGGATCAAAGGTTTGGGGTCACTTGCAGGTTACAAAGTAACAGTGAATAATCTCTAAATTAATACAGGACAATCAACAGTATTTAAAGGGAGAAAGGGGTGTGGTAAAATCATGCACCTCTGTCCCAACTCAACAGGACACATTCCCTTTGTTCTATCACAACCTAAGCTTCACACAAAGAACAAGCTATCCTTCCCCCCATAGGTAACCTCTTCAATTCTAAGAGTTCCAACCAAACCTGGACAGACAATGGATGCCCTGATGAGTTATCACAGATCTGCAGATTAATGAGTACCCTTATAACCAACCGATACCAGTCAATGATGCCCCCTAGGTAAATACCAGATCCCCCACTCCCACATTCCTTTCCCAATTTGAACAAGGGGACTCAGTCCTTTAATAAGTAAGAATACATTCATTCATTCATTCATCTTCTTCCGCTTCATCCGGGGCCAGGTCGCGGGGGCAGCAGTTTAAGCAGAGATGCCCAGACTTCCCTCTCCCCAAGAATACATTGTTAGAGAAATTTCCCTGACAGCTGGCCACTCCATTATAGACAGAATACCAGCTGATTGCTTCTTCCCAAAATAGTTCATGCATTGTTTGGAAGACTGCTTTGGATAATTGCCCTGTTCTAGGATGAAATTGGCTCCAATCAAGCACTGTCCACAGGGTACTGTATGGCATGGTGTTGCAAAATGGAGTGATAGCCTTCCTTCTTCAAGATGCCTTTTACCCTGTACAAATCTCCCACTTGACCCCCACCAAAGCACCCCCAGACCATCACATTGCCTCAACTATGCTTGGCAGATGACGTCAAGCACTCCTCCTGTCATGGTCGAAGGAGCAGAGGTGTAGTTGGGAAACATCCTTTAATGTTCTTCTTTATGAATAACTGAACAGAAACCAACAAACGGCACAGCCGATTAACACAAACAATGAGTACACTACCATCTGAATGTCACTGCAGAAATCGACACTCATCAGACGAGGTAAAATTTTTCCAAATGCTAATTGTTCTTAGCTGACAGGTGTGTTCTTCTGCCACTATAGCCCATCTGCTTCAAGGTTCGATGTGTTGTGCATTCAGAGATGCTTTTCTGCATACCTTGGTTATTTGTGTTTCTGTTGGCTTTCTATCAACTCGAACAAGTCTGGCCATTCTCCTCAGACCTTTGCCATCAACAAAGCATTTTTTCTCAGAGAACTGCTGCTCACTGGATATTTTCTATTTTTTCATTCTCTGTAAACCCTAGAGATGGTTGTGCTGGAAAGTCCCAGTAGATCAGCAATTTCTGAAATTCTCAAACCTGCCCGTCTGGCAACAGCAACCATGGAACCATAGCAACCAAATCAACTTTCTTCCCCATTCTGATGCTTGGTCTGAACTTCAGCATATCGTCTTGACCATGTCTACATGCCTAAATGCATTGAGTTGCTGCCATGTGATTGGCTATTTAGATATTTGCGGTAGCGAGCAGTTGAAAAGGTGTACCTAATGAAGTGGCCGGTAAGTGAATGTTATACTGTACTATCAGTATAGAAGTGTTTCATGCAATTTATCTGATTAGCAAAACATTTGTGCTACCAACTGAATTCAATGGATTCAACAGCTCTACTGCGGAAGAATCTAATGATAAGAACTTATGTATGGTATGGTATTCAATGTTGTTGTTTTCCTGTTGGAAAATGCACAAACCAGGAAATCCCTATACTGTTTTGTTGTAGCTTTCAGTTAATTTGTGAAGGGAGGCTAGGGTGTGTACATGTATTCCTATTGAAACTGTTAAACCCATGGCAAATCTGGTGGGGTGAGGACATTTTGCCAGTCCATGTGTACAAAATGTTCCTGTGTAGCTCAGTTGGTAAAGCATTTTGGTTGCAATGCCTCCACTAACGTTGTTCACTCTGGATAATAGCTAATTATTTAAATTGTTTAAATGTAAAACATTTAGGCTTGGGATTAAAGTTTGGGTAAGAATTGTATTGAGGTTAAGGGCTGGATTGAAGATTATAAAGCACCCAACTTTTTTGGAATACATTATGGTCCCAAAAGAAATTCTCACAAGTATAGTAAAACAAGCATGTGAATGTGTTTAATTTATATTGTGTTTGCCTGCAGAACAAACCAAATTCATTTCTGAAGAAAAGCTGAGAACTTCCGATTATTAAGTCTTTTAGGATGGTAAGTTGTCAACTAAAAGATGCATTGACAAGTCCCTAATGCATTGACATGTCCCTAAAAAATACATCCCAAAAGGTCAAGTACTCTAATTAACTTCACCAGGCACAGCCAGAAGAAGACTTGCCACCCATTACAGTCTGGTTTCTCTCTAATTTGAATTAGTAAAACATCTTATTTCCTCTTGCTTTCTGTCAGCTGGCCAGTTAGTGCTGTTAGCATTTCAGTTGGTAACGTCACTCACTAAGTGACCTTGAAGTAGTAGTTATTATTTGCTCCACAAGGGCCTCGGCAGTTACCATTGTGATGAGAGGATCACTGGTTCGAGCCCCGCAAGGGACAGTCGGAGAGCAAAGGGTACAATGCTGTTACACACAGGCCACTAATGTAAACTGAACCGGGTTTGGGCAG
Source organism: Esox lucius (assembly GCF_011004845.1). NCBI lineage: Eukaryota > Metazoa > Chordata > Actinopteri > Esociformes > Esocidae > Esox > Esox lucius. Next base: position 12,594,943 of record NC_047590.1, read on the forward strand.
ATAAGGCAATCATTTTCCAGTGTTGGAGATCACATCTGCTAGAAAGGCTTTCGTATTTTTAGCTGACAGGATTGAAAACTATGGAATTATTTTGATTGCTCTATGCTGCTTTCATTACTGACGGTTAGATACAACCAGTCGATCCCCTGCATGGTTTTTGACACACCCTTCTAATTATAGTATGCGATAAAGAAACTGGGATTTCTTACCTGAGGAAAATGGGGAAATGTCGCATGATGAAAAAAGGAAATAGTTAAATGATTAAACTGTGCTAGACCTGGGAAAAAAATTAAAGTGAGGTGTTGAAAAATATAAAAGATGAGTAAATGATAAATGAAAGAGTACAATTTTTTATTTTTTTATTTATTTTGTTGGCTTATAGTAGGCAAAGGAAATGATTAAACCTTTTTTATATTTCACTATCCTTTTAAATATTGCACTCATCAAATAACCTTTTAATGACATTTGTCATACCTGGGATTCTTTCAAAACCCAGTGAGGGTTGCATGATTCTTAACATTCTCTTTTAACATCATTAATAAGCTGTGAAAGCATTAATTAGCCTCTGTATGTAAGACAGGCATTCTCTTCTGTTTATTTACAAAGCACAAAGTTCAGCAGATGTCAAGGAAAGTGTGGGCTTTAAGAAAGGTATTCATTGCTTGGTGAGGCTGAAGAAGGCTGTGCACAGGAGATGCCCTCACAATCTGACAGATTTGGAGCACTTTTGGATAGAAGAGTGGGCAAATATTGCCACTTCAAGATGTGCCATGCTAATAGACTCCTACCCAAAAAGACTAAGTGCTGTAATAAAATCAAAAGGTCAGATTCACCTCCTTTTCCTGTGTGTGGGAGGGATGTGATGCAGTGACTGTGTGGTGCTGTGGTGTGCGTTAGTGACTACACACTAGCTTTTGAGCAGTGCAAACGTGGACACGCTTGGCTGAGGAGTGTGTTTCCACCATCTGTGCGCAAAATTTGTGTAATGCCAACAGTAGGTGGCGCTTTGCTTCCATGTTCAGGTCTAAGCATCTTGTAAAGCTGATGGTCATCAGGGCGTCAGGAACCGCTTTCTAACAAGTTTACTTTCGGGTCACATTTGAAGATTTAACTGGAGACAAAGTATGAATACGTGTATTTGGGCTGTCACTAAATCCAGAGGGAGAACGTGGACCGCCCGTCAGAGACAGTGTTTGGAATCGATTAGATGAAAAAGTTCTGGGTTAAAGTTACTTTAAGGCACAGATCTAAAACATCATCCCTAAATCATGCAGTTATTATAATCAGAGAAAACACAATAACTGACCCAAGCTGGGCCTCCTAAAACTAAAGTGGCTGTGGTTTAACCATCTGTTTCCTGCGTGGGCTTGTGTTGTTATTGCTAGTCACAGTCATGCACTTAGGTACTATGACTTTAACACTTACACACATTGTTAACAGGCATGTAAAGTTGGAGATTCAGCTGAGGCAAGGAGATGTGATTAATGGGTCAGTACAATAAGATGTGTGTTGTGGGTGTTCACATTTTACTAAGCTGGTAAAAAGGTTTTAAAATGGTAGGGCTGCATAATATTTATGTTGACATTGCAGGCAGCCTGCGAATAAACAAAGCAAGTCGCAAGGGACCGTCTACATAATGCATCATCACCATTTCAACAACTCTTCGAGTTAATCTACCAATTTAAGACGGATTGGACACCTGCTTGTTAGCTTTACATTTCAACACGCTTCAATGGCTGAAAGGAGGTTATGACTAGATTGCTTTCAACCGCGACCGTTTACGGCGTCACATCAGTCTGAAAACAGCCTTGCCAATTCGAGAAGACTAAATTGAGTCGAGAGTATGGGTCAAGGTGCTAATGGATAATTCCTTATTCGATTTATTATTTTATGTAGATAGCGACCAAAACTGTTTGGTTTATAGCGGTTATGTCCCAAAAACCAATATAAAATAGTTTCTCATTTATCGTATCGAAACGAAAAATGAAGTTTTTCTGGACATTTCAAATTTACTATTTTAACGGAGCTTATTCCAAAAACGGTATAACGAGAAAACAAATCGATTTTCATTATATCTACTTTTTTCTAATACCATTAAGCGGTTTAATGTTTCGTTTCTTCAAATAGGGTGGGGTTCAATTTGAAATGCCTGTCATTGGCCAATTTTAAAGCTGAAACCTAGGTCTGTTTCCTTTCCAAATAAGAGTTTGAACTTCCAGGCACTTATTAGCAAAACGGCTAACCAGGAAACAATATCACCATTCTGTTCCAAGATCACCGCCTCAAAATGTGGGACTGTGCAATGACTAAAATGAAAATGCCTTCAGCAGGGACTATATTTCCCTTTTACTTTGAATAAATACATACATGGATTTAATGTTTATTCATTTGAATTGCAATGTATGTTTATAGTGATTAAAAATAGGACTGCTGGCAACATACACCGATCAGCCATAACATTATGACCACCAACAGGTGGATAACACTGATAATCTCGTTATCATGACACCTGTCAGTGGGTGGGATATATTAACCAGCAAGAGAAAATTCTGTCCTCAAAGTTGACGTGTTAGAAGCAGGAAAATGGGCAAGCGTGGAATCTGAATGACTTTTACAAGGGCCAAATTGTGATGGCTAGATGACTGGGTTAGGGCATCTCAAAAACTGCAGCCCTTGTGGGGTGTTCCCGGTCTGCAGTGGTCAGTACCTATCAAAAGTGGTCCAAGGATGGAAAAGCGATGAACCAGAAACAGGGTCATGGGCGGCCAAGGCTCACTGATACATGTGGGGAGCAAAGGCTGGCTCTTGTGGTCTGTTCCAACAGACGAGCTACTGTAGCTCAAATTGCTGAAAAAGTTAATGCTGGTACTGATAAAAAGCTGTCAGAACACACAGTGCATCGCAGTTTGTTGCGTATGGGGACGCATATCCGTAGACCAGTCAGGGTGCCCATGCTGACCCCTGTCCACTGCCGAAAGCACCTACAATGGGCACGTGAGCATCAGAAATGGACCACGGAGCAATGAAAGGTGGCCTGGTCTGATGAATCACATTTTCTTTTACATCACGTGGATGGCTGGGTGCGTGTGCATTGCTTGCCTGGAGAACACATGGCACCAGGATGCACTATGGGAAGAAGGCAAGCCAACAGAGGCAGTGTGATGCTTTGGGCAATGTTCTGCTGGGAAACCTTGGGTCCTGCCATTCATGTGGATGTTACTTTGACATGTACCATCTACCTAAGCATTGTTGCAGACCATGTGCACCCTTTCACCTTATCCTCTTTCAGCAGGATAATATGCCCTGCCACAAAGCAAAAGTGGTTCAGGAATGGTTTGAGGACCACAGCAACACATTCAAGGTTTTGACTTGGCCTCCAAATTCCCCAGGTCTCAATCCAAATGAGGCTGTGGGATGTGCTGGACAAACATGTCTGATCCATGGAGGCTCCACCTCGCAATCTATAGGACTTGCTGCTAACTTCTTGGTGCCAGATACCACAGCACACCTTCAGAGGCAGAGTAAAGTCCATGCCTCGATGGTCCAGGGCTGTTTTGGGGGCAAAAGGGGGACCTACACAATATTAGGCATGTGGTCATTATGTTATGGCTGATTGGTGTATGTTACAAAGTTTCTGGTCATCAGTGCGACAATTAAACAACTGCCTCCCCTCAGTCTCATTCCTTTATAGGTTTCTTCCTAGATTTCAACCATACTAGGTAGTTTTACTGTGCATCAACCATGTGGTTTGCTCTTGGGGTTTAGGCTGGGTATCTGTAACCAGGTCAAATCCAGGATAGTTAAAACAAGCCCAGGTACAGCAATAGATTTGTCCAAAAAAATCCTTCCCTTTCAACAGTAATCTGACATGATTGACTTTCAAGAGAGGACAGCATGCAATAGCAGTGATCCATGTGTGTGTCTATAGCAGACACCTTTTAAGAATCACCATGCACCAGGAGACTGCGAACTGTAACAGCGCTCCGATTCTAATAAAGCTCATTTTACGAAGATTTAAGAGAAAATATATGGCATGTCGACAGTTTTTTTGTTTCACTTCTTTCTCGGGTATGCAAGTTCCATCTTTATTAGGAATACCACTCTCATCTCTAAAAAATTACATCTAGGGATTATACACACGCAATCAGTCATATATATATGACTATTGGCCCACCCAATCAGGTTGGCTTAACACATTTTTTATTTGTACAAAAAACTGTAATACATTTTGATTTGTTGTTTATATTGTTTTTCCAACAAATCAGAAATGGTGTAAACGGCAGTAGGATGCACTTCTATTCTAATTGGTGACAAAGGAATCAAACGCTCTCCCGCCACCCCACCTTCATTAAATAGTAGTCCTAGTTTGGTTAGTTATATATTGTGCTCTTATTATTCTCACCACCACACCCGTTATTATTTGCTCATTAACAAAGTTCGCTCTTGCACTTATTTAAAAATCTAGAAATGGAGGATGAAGAAGAAAAAACACCTTGATCGCATTCGAGCCCATTCCCTCTGATACTTGATAAGACGATGAGTGAGGAGGGCTAGCAAGTCAGACCTAGCAAAAGCACTTCAGGCCCAACCATTAAGGACTCGGGAGCTAGCAGGTCAGCAGCCAATGAGGAGGTTAGCGTTTCTACTGCATTGATTTCAACAACAGCGCAGGATAACCATCACTCTGCACCACCTGCGGATTTGTCTGGAGTAGACGAACCGCCGACACACTGAGTGTTCCCCAGTATTGGGTTAAATGGAAAATCACATAGTGTCTCATAGAAGTACTACGGACAATTTTCTTGGCTGGAATACAGTTCGACCAAGGAGCATAGGCGGATATCCCGAGATCAAAAATATATATATATTGGAAATAAAATATTTTGAAAAGCTAAAACACATTTATTAAAAATGAATGGAAATAATTATTTGAGAGGAAATATTTTTTCTTGATAACGCGTTTGCGTTAAACGATTGTCTTTAGCTGCAGCCTTTTTCTGTCTTTGGTTACATTACCCTGGATTGTTCAGTTTACGCCTTGTGCTGTGAAAGTATGCCTGAATATGAAAGATTTTGCCTAATGATGTAATTCGATACGGCCGTCGTTTTATTATGATGGCGCCTGTTTTGGTAGGCCAGGTTTATTTGTTCGGTATTTCAAGTGAGTTAATGTATTCATGCCTGTCGTGATAGTATTTATAATTACAATTGTGTCATGCTTGAATACCAGTACAGAAGCGTTTGCCAATGTGGTTAGGTTGTCAGACGGAATACGTCAATTATCCGCCTCTGGTATAACTAAGCAGGTAAGGGTTGGGGTAATGGGGTGTGAAAGCAATATCACGGCATGCTACAAAGTAACTGCAGTACTGAGCAGCAGCAAATAAAATGATCTCTTTTGCTCACAGATTCAATAGGGCTCAATAGGTAAAGTAGTCCTTTTTAGGAAAAATGTGTTTGATTTGGTCTTACCACCGTAGTGTAGTACACACGTCTGCAGTAAAGCACTAAGAAAATACCTCAATTGGCAGCATGGATATTAAATTACCAGTAGGATTTATTTGTGTTGATATTGGTTGGAAATAGTTCACATCACTTTTATTAAAGTACAGCTGGTAAGACTAAGTAAAGAAATAGACACTAATCGAAACTTAAATATGTTAAGGCATTACACTTCCACTATTAATAATATATTATATTTGAAATAAATTGTATTGAGGTGTGTTGACACCAATAACAAATAAAAATATTTCTTGGGCCTCCTGGATGAAATAGAAGTCACATCTGTAAAATACATGGACAATCATCTCAATATCACTCTGAGACAAGTTAACATTTTCCGAAAATTGTACTTGTGTGAGGAGCTGTCATGCAGGCAGGGGAAAGTGAATATAAAAGTGCTTATAATTAAAGTATGTTTCTGAATATTATATACAGTGGCAGTGGAGGAAACTAACGAATACAGATGCTTACATAGATACATTTTCCTGGCATGGTTTGGGTCCATGTGTCACCATAGAGCAAAGAGTAATTAGCTGCATCACATGGTGAAACATTAATATCCTCATGAGAGGGGTCTCTTCCAGGATTACAATGCCCCCATTCACAGGGCACAAGGGTTATCTGAATGGTTTGATGAGTGATGAAAATGAAATGTAAAAATTGACATTTAGGAAAATGATGTGAAACACAAAATCTCATCCCAATTTTAGATTAACGTGTCACACAGCATTCTCCACCAACATTGTCAAAACACCAGATGAGGGAATATGTTTTGCAAACATTTTGTTCAATCCAACCCGTAGTTAGCGACTTGTAGAGCCTATGCAAAGCACATTGAAGATGTTCTGGCGGCTTGTGGGTGCCAACAACTGAGACACTTCAAGTTTGTGTTTCCTATCATTGGTCACCCGCCTGTAAAATAATATACAAGTTATCATGACTAATATGGTGTTTATATTATGAGGCTAATTGTTTTATGACTTTTTTTATTGTCTAATATGACTGAAAAGGTTTGGGAACCAATGTGGTAAGGTTTAGGGTTAGTAGTAGGATTAGTAAAAGTAGGCTTTTTGGGGGAATCTATTTAGGTGTCCCATTTAGTTAATTTAAAATGTTTGTGCGTGTCTGTATGTCTGAGCGTGTGTGAACGTAGGCCTAGAAAGTAATATATTAGACTTATTCATTGAAATCTCTCAACTTACTTTTTTTCAACACTGTTGTTGTTGAATGCTGTCCTTGACTGAAAAGGTATACTATCCTTTCCCGAGCACATACAATGGAATGACAACACCAGCATTGCTACAGTTCACCAATTCAGAAAGAACTGACATAAGACAAAAAATATAGGTTACAATGATAGGATTACATTTTAGTGCTAAATATTTACCAACCAAATATTTACCAACATAAATTAAATAATAATTCTAAAAAGATCAATGTATTGGATATAAGATATTTCAATTTGGTATTAATGTATTAATTATTCAATGTTTGAATTGATTAATTACAAGATTGTAGACTAAAACTATAAATTAGGTCCAATTCTTATTTTGAAAGGAAGTAGACCTACATTTTAGCATAAAAATTGGCCAATGACAGGCATTTCACATTGAACCCCACCCTATTTGCAGAAACGAAACATTGAACCGCGTAATGGTATTTGAAAAAAGTAGATATAATCTATAATATCGTTTTGTTTTCTTGTTATTCCGTTTTTGGAATAAAACGAATAACGAGAATACGGAAGTGCCTCAGGTTTGTGACAAATCCGTTAAAATCTGAAATTTAAACAATGAAACATCTCCAGAAAAACGTGTTTTCTGCTAATTAATTTTTCGTTTCGACACAACAGACGAGAAACGATTTGACATTGGATTTTGTGACATAACCGCTATAAACCAAACTGTTTTGATTGTTATATACATTTAAAAAACGTCGAATAAGGAATTATCCATTTGCTCCTGGACCAGTATGGCATGCCGTTTTAACATTTATTCGCTATACCTGACTATCCGGAATTAACATGACAGATATCAACACCATACTTTTTACAAGTCGTAATTACACTGTGACTAGTCAGAATTTTGATTCAAGATATCTGTAACGTCATTCTGACAAATCAAAACTACAGTTAAAGATATGTGTAATTCAGTTTTGACTAGTCAATTGTTTTGCATGACGTTTCTCATGCGAGGCATCAGATCATACCGAGGTGAAATTAGTTTCATATTCGAGATTAAACAGATTCACATTCGTTTATCCGTTCAGGCTCCCGTTCACATTTGGGTCCGAGGTAAAAGAGTGAACCACGTAATTGCCGAAATGTCAGAAGACGAATATAGTATCATTATGGACTCTCATCAACATCATTCCACATGCTAATTATTATACCACATTGGAAATCAAATGTGGTATAATAATATACTATATTGTCAAAAAGATCTTTATTGATTTATCACAACTCAATAAATCAAGGGAAAACATTTATTTCGGTATTTCATCAATATATTTTTCAATAATAGTAATAGGAACTTCAAACCTGGTGTAATATTGTTCTAGAAATAGGTGGCCTACTTGTTCAAGCTTTGCTTTGGTGAAAAGGTCAAGAAATAGGCCCTACTTGAAATAATTGAAGAAATACAGAATTAAACTTGTTTCCATTGATTAGTTGATTATTAATAAATCAAGAGAGTTTTTCCACCAAATCAAAGCTTGAACAAGTAGGCCACCTATTTCTAGAATAATATAGACCTATGACAATTATTGAAAAATATATTGAAGAAATCTTCAATTTAATTCAGACTATAGTCAGAATTCCTGTTCAAGATATCTACAACTGATGTATGACTAGTTAAAACTTTATTTAAGATATCGCAAAAGAACGATCTAGATATCTTAAAATGAGGGGGATTTAAGATATCTTGAACTGGAATCGTGACTAGTCAGAACAAAATTATAGATAGGCTATCCGGAACTGTAATTACAACTAGTCATAATTCAGTTTAAGATATCAACAATAGACATTGCGGATATCTGCAGCTGATTTAAAGATATCTGTAACGAAACCTCATAGACATGAATGGCAATAGTCGTTTAAAACTGACTAATCAAAACTGAATTACAGATCTCCAACTGTCGTTTTGACTAGTCAGAATGATGTTATAGATATCTTGAACTGAGTTTAGACTAGGCTAAATTATGTTGCAGATATCTGTAAGGAATATCCAGTCTAGCGAATAAATGTTAAAACGGCTTGCCATAAGTGCGTGCACGTGAGTTTTGAGACTGATGTGAAGAGATAACCCTCCCTCCACGCATTTAACGGATATCGGAACATCTTCATGCCACTTTCGATTCTTGTCTTGGTCAGGGCATTTTCTTTCTGAGAAGTCGATGGTGATTGAGTGTGTGCCCTGAATATCCGATTGTACTTTCGCCCGGTGACAAAGGAAGAATTAACAAATTGGGAATCAAAAAGACACGGGTTTGCAAGATGGAAAATGTCATATCTCTTATACTATTGTTTGTATCGATTGGTAAGTTATAAATTAATAATTGTTGTCAGACTGTCGTGAATGTTGAGTGTATGTTTGTGCGTAGCCTTTGCTGTTTTAGCACATTTTTAGTTTACTCTTCAAAATTCAATAGCGTCTACAAAAAGTGTACCATGAAAAAAACTAAAAGCCGTAGATTGAAGCCCATCCACCCAAGTGTCCGAATATAAATATGTTGTTGTCATGGCACACTTCTGACGCTATTGAATGTCTAATGATTAACTAAAAAATGTGCACAAATATTTCGAAACAATTAAAGCCGTAGATTGTAGGCCATCCTCTCCCGAGTCCGAATATAGCACTTTGTTGTCATGGCACACTTTTTGTAGACGCTATTGAATTTTAACGTCATTATAAAAAAATGATATTTTGGAAAAACCTTGGATTCAGGAGGAACAGTGTGGTTTTCGTCCGGGCCGTGGAACACTGGACCAGCTCTATACCCTCTACGGGGTGTTGGAGGGTTCATGGGAGTTTGCCCAACCAATCACATGTGTTTTGTGAATTTGGAGAAGGCATTCGATTGTGTCCCTCGCGGCATCTTGTGGAGGGTGCTTCGGGAATATGGGGTCCTGGGTCCTTTGCTAAGGGCTGTCAGGTCCCTGTACAACCGAAGCAGGAGCTTGGTCCGCATTGCCGGCAGTAAGTCAGACTTGTTCCCAGTGCATGTTGGACTCCGGCAGGGATGCCCTTTGTCACCGGTTCTGTTCGTAATTTTTATGGACAGAATTTCTAGGCGCAGCCAGGGGCCGGAGGGTGTCAGGTTTGGGGACCACACAATTTAGTCTCTGCTCTTTGCAGATGATGTTGTCGTGTTGGCCCCTTCTAACCAGGACCTTCAGCATGCACTGGGACGGTTTGCAGCCGAGTGTGAAGCGGTGGGGATGAAAATCAGTACCTCCAAATCCGAGGCCATGGTCCTCAGTCGGAAAAGGGTGGCTTGCCCACTTCAGGTTGGTGGAGAGTGCCTGCCTCAAGTGGAGGAGTTTAAGTATCTAGGGGTCTTGTTCACGAGTGAGTGAAGGATGGAACGGGAGATTGACAGACGGATCGGTGCAGCTTCTGCAGTAATGCAGTCGATGTATCGGTCTGTCGTGGTGAAGGACAAGATCCCGGATACAGGCGGCTGAAATGAGCTTTCTCCGCAGGGTGGCCGGGCGATCCCTTAGAGATAGGGTGAGAAGCTCGGTCACCCGGGAGGAGCTCAGAGTAGAGCCGCTGCTCCTCTACATCGAGAGGGGTCAGCTGAGTTGGCTTGGGCATCTGTTTCGGATGCCTCCGGAACGCCTTCCTGGGAAGGTGTTCCGGTCCCGTCCCACCGGGAGGAGACCCCGGGGAAGACCTAGGACACGCTGGAGGGACTATGTCTCCCGGCTGGCCTGGGAACGCCTCGGTGTCCCCCGGAAGAGCTAGAGGAAGTGTCTGGGGATAGGGAAGTCTGGGCATCCCTGCTTAGACTGCTGCCCCCGCGACCCGGCCCCGGATAAGCGTAAGAAGATGGATAGATGGATGGATGGATATTTTGGAAAAACTAAAAAAATATATAAAGTCTTGATATAGGCGGAGTTTGACATTCGAGTATAAGGTATATTTGCAGACTGCAAGTCGGGGGCGTTACTTAATATGGGTGTATATTAAGTTACACCCACTGATATTAAGTTACACCCACTGATGTTCGCCATTGGTCAGTTTGGGGACATCCTGGTTTGACACACGTTTCAACGCGAGGTGTCATGTATGTATGACGTCATTACGTTGAGTGTACTAATGGAGGAAGAGTTAACTAAAGTTACAACTTTATCTCAGAGTCCATGTGATTTAATTCAACATAATTTGTCAAGATATAACACTAGGTTCAAGCGTTTCAAGCACTGATATAGAAAACAAAAGTGTATTTGCTTTGACTACATGTTGAAAAAGCACTCTAGTCTGAATATGCTTGTACCAATTATGTAAAATAAAATGGTATTTTCCAATAACATTTAATTGTATTTTGTTTCAGGATAAAAATTGTTTGATAACAAACAACTGAAATATATTAATTTGAAGACTGAAGTGCCTCTATAAAATGTTTTGGTTACAGTCAAGAATGAGACACTGGTGGTTTAGAAAGCTGCTGAGTGCAGTTATAATACAGGCGCATGCATACATGCACAGTCATACTCACTATGCCTGCCATGGTCACTCTGGTAACCAGAGTAGCCATTGCTTGGTTATATGTGATCAATCAATCAATCAATCAATCAAATTTATTTATAAAGCCCTTTTTACAACAGCAGTTGTCACAAAGTGCTTTACAGAGACACCCGGCCTTAAACCCCAAGGAGCAAACAACAGTAGTGTTGAATTTCAGTGGCTAGGAAAAACTCCCTAAGGTCGAATTTTAGGAAGAAACCTAGAGAGGACCCAGGCTCAGAGGGGTGACCAGTCCTCTTCTGGCTGTGCCGGGTGAGATATTAAGAGTCCAATTGGAATAATAAATACATTTCTCTGGGCTAAATCCAGAGTCTATTTGAATTCAGACTAGGTCAGAAGTATGACCAGGTGGACAAGGACAGGGACAGCAACGGGCCCCCCAAACCAGGTAATCCGCAGGTGTGGACCAGGACCTCATCTCCTTCTAAAATGTAAAACTGGAGGAAACTGAGAAAAGTTAGTAGTACATCCCTCATATCCCCCAGCACAATAATATAGCAGCGTAACACCTTGGAACTGAGACGGGGGGGTCCGGTGACACTGTGGCCCTACCCGGGGGAGGCCCCGGACAGGGCCCAACAGGCAGGAAATCAATCCAACCACATTGCCAGGCATCAACCAAAGGGACACCCACCAACCGCAACCCCCCTGAATGAGGGCCGAGTATTGCTAGCAGCATACAGCACAATTGCACAACTGCGCAACAGAGAGTCAACAACAAGCCAGTGACTCTTCCCCCGAAAGGCATTGGAGGGAGGGCATCCCAGTGGCGACGAGAGCCCACCTGGCAAGACAGCAAGGGTGGACAGTATCAAGCCTACTGGTCACCTTCACGCCCCCGGGCCAGGCTACACCTAATTATAAACCGTGCTGTAGAGATGAGTTTTTAGTAGACACTTGAAAGTTTGCACTGAGTTTGCATTTCTAACCTTAATTGGCAGATCATTCCACAGGAGTGGAGCTCTATGAGAAAAGGCCCTGCCGCCAACTGTTTGTTTATAAATTCTAGGTACAATTAAATGGCCTGCAGCTTGCAATCTAAGGTTACGTGTAGGTATGTATGGCTGGATCATTTCAGCCAGGTAAGTAGGAGCAAGTCCATGTATTGATTTATATGTTAAGAGTAAAACCTTAAAATCAGCCCTAACCCTAACAGGCAGCCAATGTAAGGACGCTAGGACAGGAGTAATGTGTTCAAATTTTTTTGTTCTAGTTAGGATTCTAGCAGCCGTGTGCAGCACTAATTGAAGTTTATTTATTAATTTGTCTGGATAACCAGAGAGAAGAGCATTGCAGTAATCTAATCTAGAAGTAACGAAAGCGTGGATTAATTTTTCTGCATCAGTTTTTGATAGAAAGTTTCTCATTTTTGCGATGTTTCGAAGATGAAAATAAGCAACTCTTGAGACATATTTTATATGTTCTTCAAAGGAGAGGTCAGGGTCAAGGGTAACGCCAAGGTTTTTTACAGTTTTTTGGGATATGACCATGCAGCCGTCGAGGTTCACAGTGAGATCTGCTAGCAACGCTCTTTGTTTTTTGGGTCCTAAAAGGAGCATTTCTGTTTTATTTGAGTTTAAGAGCAAGAAATTCTCTGTCATCCACTTCCTAATATCTGAAACGCATGCTTCCAAAATAGCTAATTCAGGGGCTTCTCCATGCTTCATTGAAATATATAACTGTGTGTCATCAGCATAACAGTGAGAGTTAATATTGTGATTTCGGATTACATCGCCCAGAGGGAGCATGTATAGTGAGAACAATAATGGGCCCAGAACCAAGCCTTGACTTGTCAGAGGATATGCCATCCACACTAACGAACTGATATCTTTCAGATAAATAAGATTTAAACCAGGCTAGAACATGTCCAGGTAGTCCAATATTGGTTTCCAGTCTCTCTAAGAGAAGGGAGTGATCAATAGTGTCAAAAGCAGCACTAAGATCAAGAAGCAACAGGACAGATGCGGAACCTTTGTCTGAGGCCATTAGAAGGTCATTTGTTACCTTCACGAGTGCAGTCTCAGTACTATGATGTGATCTAAAACCGGACTGGAATATTTCATAAATGTTTTTTGTCTTTAGGAAGGCATTCAGTTGTTGGGAAACACATTTTTCTAAGATTTTTGAGAGGAATGGGAGGTTCGATATTGGCCTATAATTGTTTAATATGTCGGGATTTGATTTGATTTTTTTAGAAGAGGCTTAATTTCCGCAATTTTTTGTGAGTTTGGTACGCATCCGGAGGAAAGGGAGCAATTTATTATGTTCAGCATTGGCTGACCTAGCACAGGAAATAACTCCTTAAGTAATTTTGTAGGAATCGGGTCTAGCTGAGAGTTTGTGGGTTTAGAACTCATTACAAATTTAGTAAATGTGTCGAGCGATACGGTATCAAAAAATTCAAGTGTCCCCATTGACACCTGGTCAGGGAGGTTCAGGAAATGTTTTGGACAACTGAGATTTTGAGGACCAGTTATTTGTTTTCTAATGGTGACGATCTTTTCATCACAGTAGTTCATGTATTCATTACAACTAAAGTGAAGACCCACTTCACTTGCTAAGCTTTGCTTTTTTGTTAACTTTGCAACTGTATCAAAGAGAAATTTTGGATGGTTTTTGTTCGCCTCAATCAGGTTGGAGAAATAAGCTGATCGAGCAGACGTGAGTGATTTTCGGTATTGTACTTTACTGTCTATCCAGGCCAGTCTAAATACTTCCAACTTGGTGGAGCGCCACTTTCGCTCCAATTTTCTGGAGGCTTGCTTAAGTGCTCTAGTATTGTCGGTGTACCAGGGAGCAAGTTTCTTGTTGCGTATTTCTTTAGGTTTTATTGGTGCAACTATGTCTAATGTAATTCGCAGTATTGAGTTTAGATCCTCGATTTGATCGTTTACAGATTTATTTACTCTGTCATCAATGAGCGAACTAGTAAGAATATCAAGGAATTTATTTGTAGTTCGAGAATTTATAGTACGGCTTTTGAAACTCATTGTTTGGGGGGCAAGTGGATTTCTTGTTTTAACGGTAAATGTAATAAGACAGTGATCCGATAATCCAGGATTTTGGGGGTAAATTATTAGATCTACAATATCTATTTCTCGTGACAGGACTAAATCTAAGGTATGATTTTGGCAATGTGTTGGACCTGAGACATGTTGGATGAAACCCATTGAGTCATTTATGGCTTCAAAGGCTTTTTGAAGAGGATCATTGGAGTTTCCATATGAATATTGAAATCGCCAAAAATTAGAATACTATGTGCCATGACTACAAGGTTAGACAAGAATTCTGGAAACTCATTGAGGAACAATGTGTATGGCCCGGGGGGCCTATAAATAGTACCTATGTAAAATGATTTATCGGCCTGGTTAACTTTCATGAGTAAAACTTAGAAAGAATGAAACTCTGTGATATGTTTGAGAGTAAGTTTATATTTACTGTCATAAATATTAGCGACACCCCCTCCTTTTCGGGACGCACGAGGGATATGATCACTAGTATAGCCAGGAGGAGAGGCCTCATTTAAGGCAGTGAATTCATTAGGCTTTAGCCACGTTTCACATAAACCAATAGCATCTAGTTTATGATCAGAGATTAATTCATTTACTGCAACTGCCTTTGGAGCAAGAGATCTAATATTTAGGAGTCCCATTTTGAGATGCGAAGTGATACAATTATTTTTTTATTTTTGACCGAGGTGTAGGAAGGCTTTATCTTAATAAGGTTGTTTTTGTTAGCACTACCTTGTTTAACTTTTCTCAGCCTATAACGAGTCACAGTGGCAATAGGTAAAGCTGTACTAACTACTCTGGCTATGCTATTGACAGACTCCACTATGCTAGCAGGCTGGCTAACAGCCTGCAGCCTGACCTGCACCCTATCTCATGTTAAAGCTATAGAAGTGAGACTCCTGTCAATGTTCCTAGATAAAAGAAGAGCACCACTCCAGCTAGGATGGAGTCCGTCGCTCCTCAGCAGATCAGGCCTGGCCTTATTTCTGGGAGAGTCCCAAAAAGAAGGCCAGTTATCTACAAACTCTACCTCCTGCGACGGGCAGAACTCCGTTTTCAGCCAGCGATTGAGTTGCGCAAGTCTGCTGTAGAGCTCGTCACCACCCCTAGCTGGGAGGGGGCCAGAGACAATTACTCGATGCCGACACATCTTTCTAGCTAATTTACACGCTGATGTTATGTTCTGCTTCGTAACCTCTGACTGTTTCATCCTAACATCGTTGGTGCCAACGTGGATAACAATACTGAAACTTTTATATTATATTCATTCATTACACACAGACTGATATATTTCAAATGTTTATTTCTTTTAATTGTGATGATTATAACTGACAACTAATGAAAATCCCAAATTCAGTATCTCCAATAATTTGAATATTACTTAAGACTAATACAAAAAAAATATTTTTAGAAATGTTGGCCAACTGAAAAGTATGAACATGAAAAGTATGAGCATGTACAGCCCTCAATACTTAGTTGGGGCTCCTTTTGCCTGAATTACTGCAGCAATGCGGCGTGGCATGGAGTCGATCAGTCTGTGGCACTGCTGAGGTGTTATGAGAGCCCAGGTTGCTCTTATAGTGGCCTTCAGCTCTTCTGCATTGTTGGGTCTGGCGTATCGCATCTTCCTCTTCACAATACCCCATAGATTTTCTATAAGGTTAAGGTCAGGAGAGTTTGCTGGCCAATTAAGAACCAGGTAGCTTTGGCACTGTGTGCAGGTGCCAAGTCCTGTTGGAAAATAAAATCTGCATCTCCATAAAGTTGGTCAGCAGCAGGAAGCATGAAGTGCTCTAAAACCTCCTGGTAGACGGCTGCGTTGACCTTGGACCTCAAAAAACACAGTGGACCAACACCAGCAGATGACATGGCCCCCCAAACCATCACTGACTGTGGAAACTTTACACTGGACTTCAAGCAATTTGGATTCTGTGCCTCTCCTCTCTTCCTCCAGACTCTGGAACCAAAGGAAATGCAAAATGTACTTTCATCAGAGAACATAACTCAGCAGCAGTCCACTCCTTTTTGTCTTTAGCCCAGGCGAGACGCTTCTGACGCTGTGTCTTGTTCAAGAATGGCTTGACACAACGAATGCAACAGCTGAAACCCATGTCTTGCATATGTCTGTGCGTGGTGGTTGTTGAAGCACTGACACCAGCTGTAGTCCACTCTTTGTAAATCTCCCCCACATTTTTGAATGGGTTTTGTTTCACAATCCTCTCCAGGGTGCGGTTATCCCTATTGCTTGTACACTTTTTTCTACCACATCTTTTCCTTCCCTCCGCCTCTCTATTAATGTGCTTGGACACAGAGCTCTGTGAACAGCCAGCCTCTTTAGCAATGACCTTTTGTGTCTTGCCCTTCGTGTGCAAGGTGCCAGTGGTCGTCCTTTGGACAGCTGTCAAGTCAGCAGTCTTCCCCATGATTGCGTAGCCTACAGAACTAGACTGAGAGACCATTTAAAGGCCTTTGCAGGTGTTTTGGGTTAATTAGCTGATTAGAGTGTGGCACCAGGTGTCTTCAATATTGAACCTTTTCACAATTTTCTGAGATATTGAATTTGGAGTTTTCATTAGTTGTCCGTTATAATTATCAAAATTAAAATAAATAAACACTTGAAATATATGTTATGACCAGCACCTGTAGTTGATCTGAGCTCTTCATGTTACAAAGTGAAACAGGCCTCCCTTTTGCACAGGTTTATACTGTATTACCATTTATGTATTTTCCATAGATTCAACATATTACATTGTGCGGTGGACCTGTGAGCAACAACTTCAGTGACAGCTAAACTGTTCTAAAGGTCCTTTGCCGAGACCTGTGGGTTCTGCTGTGTAGATCTGACCAGTTTTCTTACAAATCATTGTAAGGGATTCTCCTTCCTCTGACTTGCACTGTTCAATTTAACAGCAATCTTCTAGAAAGTTGAAATTGGAACTGGAAGTGTGGAATTTTCTATAGCCTGTTGCAGTTTGGCAAGTTTCAATTTGCATCTTGTAGAGGTCAGGTCAACAACTGTTTACAGAACAATACATTTTTCCTGGGGTGCCTGGAACAAGCACATTTTAAATTCTAGAGTAATGACGTGGTTATGGACTTAAAACATTTTTGGGAGGAATAGAAGTGTTACATAGAATTGATTATCTGAGGTTTAATTTAACCCTTATCCAACAAGTTGATTCAATAGCATAAATTACAAGTAGAACAGGTCCAAAAGAGCACAACATACATTATTGAAAGTCAATTAATATAGCCCAAAATCTTAAAGTTAATGGCATAACCTAAAAATACAAAATTAAATGATATGCCAATTAGACAATTAAACATGTAATTACCCCATTCAATATTCAAAACATTCCATTCCAACACTGTCAAAACTAAAATGTTTCTTTATGTACTGTGTATTCAGCTTTGCCCAGATTCTGTAGGCTTTGGATTCATCCTATCATGTTGTATGGCCAGGCAAACACTTCCAAAACACTATCCAGTTTACTCTTGTTAAATAAATGATGTTCCTTGTCTCTTTGTTTCGTCAAATTGTATTGTGTTTTCTGGATATTGTAACTGTTGTGTGGAAACCAGCATTAGATGATGGTTTAAAGACAGCTAATAGGTATCCTCATAAACAAAAATAATTAACAGAGAGTTAAAAAGTCCCCTTTTGTCTATTTCATCCATGAAGGTTTCAGTGTCTTCAAAATTATTAAACAAAAACATGAATGGGGAGAGAGCTTCTTGTTCTTCCTCTAGAGTTGAAGCCTCTCTGAGCATCTGCAGAGCACCCTGTATATCCTCATCATTCAGGGGTGAGGACTACCCAGTCTCAGAAGAGGCCCATGTTGGCATTTACCCAGGCAACAGCATCCCCAGATCAACAACGCGTCTTTGGAACTGAAATGAAAGATCACAAAAATCACATAGAAGTAGAGGTGTACAAAGTAAAAGTACCCAACTGGGTTCGGCTGTGTTCACCACTTTAGGGAAGTATCTAATTAAGATCTAAGTACCCAGGTAAAGCAAGCAAGTTTATATAGCACAATTCATCCATCGAAGCAACTCAATGTTCTTTATAAAGAAAAAAATAAAGAAAAAATAATATATATATATATATATATATATATATATATATAACATAAAACATATAACATAAAACAAATACTCAAATGAAAACATCATAATAATAAAAATTTGAATAATAAAATATAAAAAGAATAAATACAGGATAAAAACATAGGAAGCTATAAGGCTAAACAGTGTGGTTAAGTTTAGAAGCTCAGTCATAGAGAAGTGATTTTAACCTGGATTTAAAATTTGATATGTTTGATGCACGCCTCTGATCTTCTGGTAGTTTATTCCAGTTGTGTACAGCATAAGTGCTAAATGCATCTACTCCATGTTCAGTTTGGACTCTGGGCTCAACTAGCTGACGTGTTCATGGATCTAAGAGCCTTGCTCAGTTTATATTCTTGAAAAATCTCAGAAATGTATTTGGGTCCTAAACCATTCAGAGATTTATTAACTAAAAGCACCACTTTGAAATCCATTCTGTAACTGACTGGAAGCCAATGCAAAGATTTAAGAACCGGAGTGATGTGCTCTGTTCTCTTGGTCCTGGTTAACATTCTAGCAGCAGCATTCTGAATGAGCTGCAGCTGTTTTACAGTCTTTTTGGGGAGTCCAGTTAAGACGCCATTACAGTAGTCAACCCTACTAGAAATAAAAGCTTAGATGAGCTTCTCTTGGTCTTTTTGGGGCACCAAGCCTTTGATTCTGGCTATATTTTTTAGATGATAGAATGCTGTTTTGGTGACCGTTTTGATATGACTGTTAAATGTGAGTTCTGAGTCAATCAGAACACCAAGATTACGTACTTGATCCCTGGTTTTAAGAGCCTGAGAATCCAGCTCTTTACTAATACTTGTTCTTTTATTTTTGATGCCAAACACAATAATCTCAGTTTTATCTTGGTTTAATTGTAGACCATTTTGGGAGTGTAAATCAATTAAGGTCACTGGTTAGTTATGAACTCTGTTTAGGTAATTTAGCTCATCTTTAGCAACTTCACAAAACTGGTGAACACAGCCAAATACTATTTTTTCACCACTGCATAGACGATGGCCATGACAAATTATTATTTTGTTTACATTTCTAAATAATGACAACATTATTTAGAAATGCTACAAAATAAATGGATATTGCCTGCCTGCATGGAGTGGCAGGTACATCACACATCTTCAGCTAGTTATAACGTACCCTAATTCACTAGACCTGGCTTAAGCCTCGTGTGGTGCAAGGCAGTGCCCCGGGCCTTGGTTCATGAAGCCGTTTGGTGTGACTTGAGACGGGTATGCAGGTGTATTGCCATTAAGGCTTTGAAGGCTGAGGTTAATTATTTGAGGGACAATAAGCCAGTGGAAATCAACAAGCATAGGTGTGCTGTGGGCTGATGTATTTGGTTATGTCTAATTTCAATTCTGTTTTGACACTAAATAAACTGTTTCCCAAAGAGGAAATAAATGCATTGTTTTTACTACTAAAACTAATTGCTTGGGACAAACTCCATGCCCATTACCCTTTTCCCCTGCAGTTAGTCTGGATCTGAGACCCTCCCGGACAGATTCTAGAGTACAAACACATTCCGACCATTCTGATCGGTCCCGTAAACCAATGGGTAGTCTCAGAGCAGGAAAACACGTGGGCACAGCAGTGTTTTGAAAACTTGTCATTGGCTTTGATACTGTGATAGGTTGGACATCCTCACAAAGTATTTCAATGATGGCCGTCTCATATTCAGGTACGTTGCAATAGAGCATCAGAATAATTCATTAAGCCAATATTTTTCTGCAATGATATTTGAATCTTTGATGTTCCCATGCTACATTGTCTCGAGGGCTAAAATCTGTTGGCTATTGCTGACTCCTCATTAACCAGTACTCTCCTTTTACCTCTCCTTAACAGGGCCTTTTCCCCCTGTTTTTCTATATGGCCCTTCAACAGAGACTGTTTGGCTAAGAGTATTTTAACAGTTGCGTGTTAATAGGGGAATATTAGTCACTCACCCAAGTGGTGTCCAAACAGTATTCTACCGATATGACACAGTGTAAATCAAAGCTGGCATTACCAGAACACTCATGTTGCGGAGTCATTGTTCCCCAAAACAGCAATTTCTCCAGTTCCCCAGTGTCCCAGGGTGTTAGGGAGGACATTGTGTATTCTATGTCTACAATATGTTTGAGGTGAACGTGTAAAGTCTCCAAGGATCCAAACAAATGTCCAACCGAGGTACTGGTGTTGGATGGTATTGGAATGCTGCCAGCGTTCCCATTAGATTTCGAGCTAGCAGTATGGAAGTGTTCCGAGAAGGCTTTGCCCTTTGTTTCCTCAAACTGGGATCTAAAAGGGACTGTTTCTATCTTTTGAAAGCTGTTGGTGCGTCAGTGGTAATATGTTTTGCCAAATGAACTGAACTCTGTGGCGCCATCCTTGTGAACTGAAATGGCAAACTGCTTGCATTTCTCATTGTCAAAATTTGCCACAATGCTCAGGCCAACCAGCTGAGCAGATTATTATATCATGTAATTAATGTCATGTTGAACAATTTAAATCATGTACCTAGTTGGATGTTACAGGACTTTTGTCAATAATGTAACTTAATGTAACCTATTCAATGAAACGCTTGAAACTAGATCCACCAAATAGTTTTATTAACAAGAAGAGGGGTAAGGTTCTTTTTTTGCACTGTCCAACCAATCCGGGGAATGTAGAGTAGAAATTAGACAGTGTCACTTTGTTAGCGTCCAAAAGCCCAAAATGTGCCACAAGTTCTATTTTGTTTTCTGCTGAAAAGTACTTTGATTTACTACCAGGCCTGGTTTGGGCAAGCCTTGATGTGTATCTGTCTGGGCAGGGTTACAAATCAATTTCTAGCCTTTTAGGCTCTGGGCCTCAACAACATCGCAGTCAGAGCCATAATGTCCAAATCGCGAACTACAGTGCATCTTCCCTAGAGTCTTTATACTGCCAATGTTTCTCCAAAGGCAAGGCGTCGATTGATTAAACGACTTGTATTAGCAAAGGTTCGCCGGTATATATGGCTCGACTATATTTCGTCTTCCCCTCGGCCTGTTCAGACAAGTTGGTCGGCAGTGCGTTCGCTGCTGTTCTCCCATGCCCGTCCAAACAAGCCTGCACTTTTTGTGTGTATTCGCTCTCTGGCTAGATTGGAGTCCAGTCTGTTTGCGTTTCTGGGAAGTCTGTTGTTAGGCTCGCTCTCTCGGTATGTTACTCTTGCATCTCAGCAGTACATTATGTCTTTCCTATCCTCAACTATTTTCCTTTGTCTGCTCCTACCACAGGCTGTGGTTTCACCTATGTTACTGTATGTCATTGTGGGATAAAGGAAGAGGAAGCAGTTTTGGTCCACATGTTGAAAAGGGACTCTACGGTGGGGTAGATGGGCACACTGAACGTCTAAATCTAAGATAAAATGATGTAAATTCCACTGAGCAAGCTTTGTGGCCAGGCATTAGAAGTCTACGGAGCCAGAACTAGGTTGACGTTCTTGGGATTTCCTCTTGGTTAAAGCCTGATCTCGAAAATTCCTCCTCTTCCCAGTTATACAATATGTTACGAACACGGCACACTGCCTTTTGTACGCATCGCCTTTGCCAAAGTATCGAAAATTGCGAACAGCAAATTGAGTTGCTATGATGTGCCAATATTGCCCAATAGCAAGTCATTAATTTGCCTTGGCTCCGCCCTCCTCCCTTCCTTGGTTCTGACTGTGTGTTCTCCGTAGGTGTGTCCAACGCCAGGGTGGTGTCTGTTTCCCCCGGCCCTCTGCTCCGTGTGGAGGGCCAGCCAGTGTCGCTGCGCTGTGATGTCACTGACTACGAGGGGCCCAGGGAGCAGGATTTCGAGTGGACTATGACCGTGGCATCGAAGACCATCCCAGTCATCTCCACATTTGACCCCAAGTACTCGGACTCGTCACTAAGCAACCGGGTTACGAGCGGTGACCTGGCTGTGGTCCGACTTGGGGACAGCTCAGTGGAGCTGAAGATACAGAAAGTGAGGTCATCAGACAGCGCCACATACACCTGCAGTACGCCCAGTACGGACTCTGTCATCACCGGCAACTACAAAGCTGACGTGACGCTCAAAGGTGGGTGTTTCTATGTCTGTCTGACTGTGATGGAGACTGAGACTAAGTTTATCCATACAGAAATACTGTTCTAACTTTCTACACGGTTGCAGACCTTCATTGTGGCTTCTTCTGACTGAGGTTTTCCTAGGAGTCGACCGCACACATAAAATAATACTAAATCAGTGTTTATTCTCCTAGTGTGGTTCATATGGGCTGCTGTCAGTGCAGTCTGTTGAGTATGGCTCCCATCATTATTGTACCCATGATACGTTCTGTTACGCTTGGGAGTTTGATTCCACAAAAACACACATGCACACACACTAAAGCATTTTTACCTAGTTATTTTTGCCTGACACATTGCTTTTGTTGAGTGGGTTACTGCATTGATTCTGGATGAGCTGTATATGTTATTTTAACCTCAGTTGTCCTAGTCTGCTTTGGGGAAGGAGAGCTTGTTCCTGTATCAGCGGCTTTGGGGAAGCGATAGTGCATGGTGATCTGGAGGTGGTTTGAGTCTGTTCACTCTCTCTCACACACACACACACACAGGTTGTTGGCTATCGCTGTTGACCTTTGAGTTTCAAAGAGATGGCTTTGGCTGAACTAATACAATGAAAAGAGAATCTGGTTAAAAGTGTGTCATCTTGAATCTTTAAAGTCATGGACTTGACTAATAGGCATGGTATAGAGGATGTGGTTTTACTGGATCCATTGATGTATGATGTATGTATGATGTGTCACCTGTGAAGGCATGGCGGTCTCCTGTGAAGGCGTGGCCGTCTTTTGACCTTTGGTTGTCTCAAGTAAACATTCTCTCCAACATCACTTTCAATTGTCTACGGGGGTGTGGGTGAACACTCCTTGACAGCGATTAAAGCTAACATCAAACATCAATGATTTTGGTACAATAGTAGCTTACTAAGTTTAGAATAAGGTAGGAATTTTTATAAGACAATGTCAACTTCAAAGCACTGTAATAAGAATCACGTTTATCCACTAAATAGCCTATGTTACACATGCAGGTACCCTGTATGTGCGTTTGTGTTTTTCCCCTCCTGCCGTTTCCCCAGGTGTCCCTTATGTTCCTGATTGTGCTCGTTGGTGTTTCCCACCTGGCAGTCAAGATTGCATTGCCTGATCTTATGACGTTCATAATAAATATTTTATTAATAATGTTACTAAAAGCTCGGATGAGCACTTTTACACAAATCATTGCGTGGACCTTACTAAACATGATACAGTTCACAAAGACGGTAGCTACAAAAATACCCAGACCCACTACATACATTAAAAGGATAGCTCTGTAGGCTATAGTTCATACATGACAAATTTCAGAAAAAGATGATAAATACATAAGAATAGAATGAATAAAATACGAAAACATACACTCACCTAAAGGATTATTAGGAACACCTGTTCAATTTCTCATTAATGTAATTATCTAATCAACCAATCACATGGCAGTTGCTTCAGTGCATTTAGGGGTGGGGTCCTAGTCAAGACAATCTCCTAAACTCCAAACTGAATGTCAGAATGGGAAAGAAAGGTGATTTAAGCAATTTTGAGCGTGGCATGGTTGTTGGTGCCAGACGGGCCGGTCTGAGTATTTCACAATCTGCTCAGTTACTGGTATTTTCACGCACAACCATTTCTAGGGTTTACAAAGAATGGTGTGAAAAGGGAAAATTATCCAGTATGTGGCAGTCCTTTGGGCGAAAATGCCTTGTTGATGCAAGAGGTCAGAGGAGAATGGGCCGACTGATTCAAGCTGATAGAAGAGCAACTTTGACTGAAATAACCGCTCGTTACAACCAAGGTATGCAGCAAAGCATTTGTGAAGCCACAACACGCACAACCTTGAGGCGGATGGGCTACTACAGCAGGAGACTGTAATTTGGCGTAAACAGAATGAGAACATGTATCCATCATGCCTTGTTACCACTGTGCAGGCTGGTGGTGGTGGTGTAATGGTGTGGGGGATGTTTTCTTGGCACACTTTAGGCCCCTTAGTGCCAATTGGGCATCGTTTAAATGCCACAGCCTACCTATGCATTGTTTCTGACCATGTCCATCCCTTTATGACCACCATGTACTTCCAGCAGGATAATGCACCATGTCACAAAGCTCGAATAATTTCAAATTGGTTTCTTGAACATGACAATGAGTTCACTGTACTGAAATGGCCCCCACAGTCACCAGATCTCAACCCAATAGAGCATCTTTGGGATGTGGTGGAACGGGAGCTTCGTGCCCTGGATGTGCATCCCACAACTCTCCATCAACTGCAAGATGCTATCCTATCAATATGGGCCAACATTTCTAAAGAATGCTTTCAGCACCTTGTTGAATCAATGCCACGTAGAATTAAAGCAGTTCTGAAGGTGAAAAGGGGTCAAACACAGTATTAGTATGGTGTTCCTAATAATCCTTTAGGTGAGTTTAAGAAATATACACAGTAGCGCGTCACACACTAATTTGCATAATGCCGCCCCTGATTTAGTGGGAGACCTCGAGTACCGTAATTATCACAGTATTCACACACACGGACTCCACCACACTTCTCTCCAAAATGCTCACTTTTTAGAAACAAGACCATTTTTTTTTTATTTGTGGCGCTCTAAACTTTAGTAATGCTTAGCTGCTTAGGCTTATATATTAGGCATTTTGCATGACAAAAATGTGCTGTCAAAAATAAAATACCAAATATTATAATCTCTATGGTATTATCGACTTCACATATTTGGATTGCCTCTTGTCTGTCATAACGTCACGAAGTCTCGTCAGAGTCGAAGTCATGTCAGCAACTCAGCTAAATATCTTTTCATATGTAAGCTATTATGTACAATTCATACATTTTATTTTAGTAGTCAGCTAAGCGGTTCTTGAGGCAGGCAAGTTCAGTTTAGGGGTGTTTGGACTATCTTGTTTCATTTCTTGGGTCCAGCTCAGCCCCTTTTCCCTAACCCCTTTACTGTGTGTTTATAATAAACGTTTTATGTTTGATGGTAGCTCTGTGTGTCGTTTGCTCTCACTCTTCCTGTACACTACACCACCTTGCATGAGTTTTTTTGTTACGGGTCTCTGTACCATCCCCCCTACACTGCTAGAGCCACAGGGTTTGTAACAGCCTAGATTTACAAAAACTCAAGTATACTTGATGCTGCTGGTCTTAGACAACATATAGGGACAGAATACGCACTAAACCTATGTGATAAACTAATATGCCAGATGTTTATTTTACTCTTATTATATCAGATCATTGTTAAGGGGTGTGACAAAGTCATGTGCTTGTGCCACCAACTGAGAAACTCCACTGGTGATTCCAGTGGAAAATGTTCGTCTGCAGCCCTGGTTATATACTATGGGTGGTCAACATATAACCATGAGGTATGAGTTGTGTAAATGTAAGTTTAGTGTTAAGTACAGCAATTACATTTACAGTTTGGCTTGATGGCACCTGAGACCGGTGGACACTTACTCAGGACTACAGCATGGAGAAACTGTTCCGGTGGAAGTCATACTTTTTCTCTGTCATGGTTGACCTGTATCTGTTTCACACACTAATATTTGAAACGGGGAGTTTGGAGGTCATCTTTTCTGCATCCCTCCACTCTGGGACACCCATTCATTCTATGTATTTGTTCTATTTCAGTGTTAGGATATCTGATTAGTTCCTCAAGTTAACCATTACCATTGTTGAGTTCCATTTTGTTTGGCTGAGCCCCAGTCCCCAGCCAATCAACCTCTCTGCAGTATATTGACTCCTCCTCTTCAGTGAGGAGAACATCTACTCATTGAGTAGTTCAACAGATGCATTGTTGAAGGGGGGTGAGAGCACAAATCCACGCAATGCTGAAATGTTGAGGGATAGAGCCAGAAATGTGCTTACCCATCTGTACGCATTCTAAAAATGCTTCAGAGTTTTCCCATCTGAAAACCATGACCGATGCCTCTTTCTCATTCTGGTTTACTGGCAAAGGGGAAAAGGGTATGGAAATGAAGAGACAAAGAAAGATATTAAGGAAGAAGAGCAGAAGTGTGAGAGAGGAATGGAGAGAAGAGCAGGAAGTCCTCTGTCGATGTCCCTCTCTGTGTCTGTCAGTCTCTGTCTTTCTCTCCCTGAGTCAGCTGTGTCTTTTCAGAGTTAACTGGGGCTCTCTCTCTGTGATTATTACAAGTTACAACACATTTTGATAGGAGTGGGGGAGGGGAGAGCGAGAAGCTTGACTTTGGTATTTATGGCTTTCTGATGGATTATAAAAGAAGAGTAATAACTCTTGGCAATGAAGAAAAATGTACATGATGGCATTTGATTTGTAGATGTTGTTGGCTCACAGCAGCATCTGTCAATGTTGTCTGCCGCCATGACATTTACATTTTAGTAATATAGTGGATGCTCTTATCCAAAACAACTTCCACTTAGTGCCTTCATCTACAACCACACAACCCAGTAATAGTAAATACATTTTACTGAATGAAATGAAGCAGCTATCTGTAAAGCCAGTGCCATGACCTCCTGGGACCCTGTGTCCACATATGTGGACATTTTAGGCTTCCTGCACCAAAGCTCAGGTCTTAGGAGGTTAAAGTTGCCAGTTCACTTTGACAGTTGATATTGTACCTGTTGTGACACCTCATAATACTGTGGTGCATTATGACACACTAACTTGTCAAAACCTACCACTCGAGCAAACCAATTATACCACACATGTAAATGGTATTTCCATTATGACTGATTCTAGGCAGCATCATTTTCTATAACTTATAATTCTGTAAATGTATTCCATCTTCCCTTGAATTATTGAACTAATCCATATATATGTATGTATGTGTATGTGTTTGTGCATGCAGGTTCGTGTGTGTCGTGGTGTATCCTTATTTTTAAATGTAGACCGCAATTTTCATTGTATTAACAAAAAACATTTTCAGGCCATCTTATTGAACATGTTTTCAGGAAAATATATATACCCACACAAGTACTCGAACAATAACTTACTTTCAATATACTGTATATGAACTGTTTTTCCCCCTACAGTAATTGCTGACACACTGAAGGTAACCACGGTGACCCCAGAGCCCATTGTCCCAGAGGGCGGTGACATCACCCTCTTCTGCAACATCTCCCGCCAGTTCACCGATCCCACCTACTTGTCCGTCACCTGGTCGCTAAATAAAACCGGTGTCTCTTCGGCGGACATCCTGAGTTTTGGCCCTGATGGGGGTGTCGTCACCGCGAGTAGCTACGCCCAGCGATATGCCGAGGGAGGGCTTCGATTGGCAGTTCGCGGAGACGGGTTGTTTGGATTGGTTATTACCAGGGTGACGCAGGGCGACGCGGGGACATACATGTGCACGGGGAAGGAGTGGACTCACGAGGCGGGGGGGCGGTGGAAGAGCATCTTGGGGAAGACTGTGAAGATGGGAGCTGTGGCCGTCACACCTACAGGCAAGTGGGATGTGGGGGTGTCTAGGATGGTTTCTGGACCTGCAGATCTGGGATTTGCATTAGAATATTTTTCACGTTGCTTTAAATATTCATAAGCCTTCGTCTGTGCCTTATATTGATATAATTCTGTACACTTGAATGCCAAGGGATTTGATGTAGAAAAGGTCTGTGACTCCACATTTGGTGATCCTCAAAAGCTCAGTGATTTGGTGGTCCCTGTAACATAAAATGTAAGACTAAGAGACACTCATCCATCCCCAAATAGCTCCCTACGCTTTCCCTTAGATCCAAACCTCATAAAGGCTCTGACTGGGGTGGGAATGAAGATCAGCTAGGAGCAGAAGAGGACTAGTTTCTATGTCCTTATCCATATTTTAGCATGGCAGCGTTTCTTTGTGCGTTTCTTGGAGAGGCCCTTGACCTAAAGCCATATCTCAATATCTCCCTCCATCAGCTCTTTCTCACACACACACACACAGCGGTTGCCTGGGACACCACATCCCCCTAACATCTCTTGCATGGTGATTGATTAAAACAGGGTGAGAGACCGAGGAGAGGCTCCAGCGAAGGACAGCACAGAGAGGCTGTCAGAGAGCAGTCCTGGGCCTCCCTTGACAGGCCAAGGACTGTCAAGGGAGTACAGTGTAGCCAGGCAGCCAGAATCCACAGTCAGTTAACAGACTAAAGTAAAGAGGATTGGAGAAGTCAAACAGTGGCCTTTGTCTGGCTGTCTAGTCTAAGAACACATAGGGAGGACAAAATCATCTCACCTACTGTACAGATATCCTACATCATAGTTTTCTATACTAGCAGCATCTAGGATTTAAGCAGTAAGCCCAGAAGTGGTTGTGGTATATGGCCTCTATGCCACAGCTAGCCTGGACACATTCTTTAGCAGCAGCACATTGACAATATACCACAACTCCCGAAGTACCGAATTGCTATTACAACCGATTAGCCAAGCAATTTGCATAGATATTATTAAAAATCACTTTTGTGGTGCCCTTGGTATACAGTCTCATACCACAGCCGTTATTCAGCATTCAGGGTTTCGAACTGCCTGATTGATCATTAAGGGGATGAACTTCCTGAAAAGGGTTTCGATTTAGCTGCAGTTCAGTCTGTTGAATCTTACTGTTTTTAATGTGGTTTTCTTTACCAATGCTTTGACTTTTTCTTTAAACTAAATAATTAACGTTATATATTCACTTGTCATTTTTTTATATTTTTATACATTTCTAACGTTTCTAGTTTTTTTTTTAATAAATAATCTGTAGGGTTCTTTCAACTTTTCACTGTTCACTGATGGATCTTTGGATCTGACTGGTTTTAATTGAGTTTATATTAGATTTAAATCCCTTCTCTTTCATCTCTTCCACCATGTTCTATCTTGTCATCATATTGCTACAGCTTATACACACACATATCTAGCTGTTAATAGCTGTTGTTTTTTTTGTCTCCCTGTTCACTGGTAGTAACGGCAGCCATTTTACACTTCTCCCTTTCCAGCTCAGTCTCTGTCTGTGGAGGCCCGGTCCAACACCACCCTCAACATGGACGACACCCTGACCCTCACCTGCCTGGTCGCCGTCGCCAACCTGGCCTCCGTGGCCCTGGAGGTCAACTGGCTAATGAACGGGGGCTCTGTGGTCAGCCTGGGTCGCGACGGGGTGGTCGTTGATGGCTCCCCCTTGGTGGGGCTGGAGCGGGCGGGACCGGGGGACTTCAGACTGGTGGTGAGGGGGGTACGGAAAGCAAACGAGGGCGAGTACTCTTGCAGGGTCCGGGCCTGGATCAGCCGAGGAGGACCGGGGGGCGGGTGGTATCAGGCTGCAGAGAAGACTTCCAACCCAGTCCAGGTTCTGGTAACACGGATCAGTGAGTGGAAGTGCTGTTTAACTATTCGCCGTTAATTTAGTCGGTCTTGGAGAAGGGTACAACCGAGATTACCATAGCTAACATCCTATCAATAGCGTTGGCTAGGCTTACTTTGAACACACAAAGGTCTGTCTTTCCCATTCCTCTAGTTTTCCTCTAGACCTGCAGATCTGGGATTTTCATTTGAATATTTTTAACGTTGCTTTGAATATTAATAAGCCTTCATCTGTTCCTTATATTGATATAATTCTGTATATAGGTGCTGGTCATAAAATTAGAATATCATCAAAAAGTTTATTTATATAAGTAATTCAATTCAAAAAGTAAAACTTGTAGAATGTATACATTCATTCCACACAGACTGATATATTTCAAGTGTTTATTTCTTTTCATTTTGATGATTATAACTGACAACTAATGAAAACCCCAAATTCAGTATCTCAGAAAATTAGACGTAAAACAGCATAAACATTATTTCCTGATGTTATCAATTGTAGTTAGCTTCAGACCGGACGCTGCATTCCCTGCGGTAACACTGTGTAGTTCTATAGGATTCTATGTGTGTGTTGTGGTGTATCCTTATTTTTATATGTAGACCGCAATTTTCATTGTATTAACAAAAAGCATTTTCAGGCCATCTTATTGAACATGCTTTCAAGAAAATATATATACCCACCCAAGTACTCGAATAATAACTTACTTTCAATATACTGTATATGAACAGTTTTTCCCCCTACAGTAATTGCTGACACACTGAAGGTAACCACGGTGACCCCAGAGCCCATTGTCCCAGAGGGCGGTGACATCACCCTCTTCTGCAACATCTCCCGCCAGTTCACCGATCCCACCTACCTGTCCGTCACCTGGTCGCTAAATAAAACCGGGGTCTCTTCGGCGGACATCCTGAGTTTTGGCCCTGATGGGGGTGTTGTCGCCGCGAGTAGCTACGCCCAGCGATATGCCGAGGGAGGGCTCCGATTGGCTGTTCGTGGAGACGGGTTGTTTGGATTGGTTATTACCAGGGTGACGCAGGGCGACGCGGGGACATACATGTGCACGGGGAAGGAGTGGACTCACGAGGCGGGGGGGCGGTGGAAGAGCATCTTGGGGAAGACTGTGAAGATGGGAGCTGTGGCCGTCACACCAACAGGCAAGTGGCATGTGGGGGTATCTAGGATGGTTTCTGGACCTGCAGATCTGGGATTTTCATTCAAATATTTTTAACGTTGCTTTGAATATTCATAAGCCTTCGTCTGTGCCTTATATTGATATAATTCTGTACACTTGAATGCCAAGGGATTTGATGTAGAAAAGGTCTGTGACTCCACATTTGGTGATCCTCAAGTGCTCAGTGATTTGGTGGTCCTTGTAATGTAAAATGTAGGACTAAGAGACACTAATCCATCCCCAAATAGCTCCCTACGCTTTCCCTTAGATCCAAACATCATAAAGCTCTTTCTCACACACACACACACACACACACACACACACAGCGGTTGCCTGGGACACCACATCCCCCTAACATCTCCTGCATGGTGATTGATTAAAACAGGGTGAGAGACAGAGGAGAGGCTCCAGCGAAGGACAGCACAGAGAGGCTGTCAGAGAGCAGTCCTGGGCCTCCCTTGACAGGCCCAGGACTGTCAAGGGAGTACAGTGTAGCCAGGCAGCCAGAATCCACAGTCAGTTAACAGACTAAAGTAAAGAGGATTGGAGAAGTCAAACAGTGGCCTTTGTTCTGGCTGTCTAGTCTAAGAACACATAGGGAGGACAAAATCATCTCACCTACCGTACTAACAGATATCCTACATCATAGTTTTCTATACTAGCAGCATCTAGGATTTAAGCAGTAAGCCCAGAAGTGGTTGTGGTATATGGCCTCTATGCCACAGCTAGCCTGGACACATTCTTTAGCAGCAGCACATTGACAATATACCACAACTCCTGAAGTACCGAATTGCTATTACAACCGATTAGCCAAGCAATTTGCATAGATATTATTAAAAATCACTTTTGTGGTGCCCTTGGTATACAGTCTCATACCACAGCCGTTATTCAGCATTCAGGGTTTCGAGCTGCCTGATTGATCATTAAGGGGATGAACTTCCTGAAAAGGGTTTCCATTTAGCTGCAGTTCAGTCTGTTGAATCTTACTGTTTTTAATATTTGGATCTGATTGGTTTTAATTGAGTTTATATTAGATTTAAATCCCTTCCCTTTCATCTCTTCCACCATGTTCTATCTTTTCATCATATTTCTACAGCTTATACACACACGTATCTAGCTGTTAATAGCTGTTTGTTTTTTCTTCTCCCTGTTCACTGGTAGTAACGGCAGCCATTTTACACTTCTCCCTTTCCAGCTCAGTCTCTGTCTTTGGAGGCCCGGTCCGACACCACCCTCAACATGGACGACACCCTGACCCTCACCTGCCTGGTCGCCGTTGCCAACCTGGCCTCCGTGGCCCTGGAGGTCAACTGGCTAATGAACGGGGGCTCTGTGGTCAGCCTGGGTCGCGACGGGGTGGTCGTTGATGGCTCCCCCTTGGTGGGGCTGGAGCGGGCGGGACCGGGGGACTTCAGACTGGTGGTGAGGGGGGTACGGAAAGCAAACGAGGGCGAGTACTCTTGCAGGGTCCGGGCCTGGATCAGCCGAGGAGGACCGGGGGGCGGGTGGTATCAGGCTGCAGAGAAGACCTCCAACCCAGTCCAGGTTCTGGTAACACGGATCAGTGAGTGGAAGTGCTGTTTAACTATTCGCCGTTCATTTAGTTGATCTTGGATAAGGGTACAACCGAGATTACCATAGCTAACATCCTATTAATAGCGTTGGCTAGGCTTACTTTGAACACACAAAGGTCTGTCTTTCCCATTCCTCTAGTTTTCCTCTAGACCTGCAGATCTGGGATTTTCATTTGAATATTTTTAACGTTGCTTTGAATATTAATAAGCCTGCATCTGTTCCTTATATTGATATAATTCTGTATACAGGTGCTGGTCATAAAATTAGAATATCATCAAAAAGTTTTATATAAGTAATTCCATTCAAAAAGTAAAACTTGTGAATGGAATTACACAGACTGATATATTTCAAGTGTTTTTTCTTTTAATTTTGATGATTATAACTCACAACTAATGAAAACTCCAAATTCAGTATCTCAGAAAATTTGAATATTGTGAAAATGTTCAATATTGAAGACACCTGGTGCCACACTCTAATCAGCTAATTAACTCAAAACACCTGCAAAGGCCTTTAAATGGTCTCTCAGTCTAGTTCTGTAGGCTACGCAATCATGGGGAAGACTGCTGACTTGACAGCTGTCCAAAAGACGTTCATTGACACCTTGCACAAGGAGGGCAAGACACAAAAGGTCATTGCTAAAGAGGCTCGCTGTTCACAGAGCTGTCTCCAAACACATTAATAGAGAAACAAAGGGAAGGAAAAGATGTGGTAGAAAAAAGTGTACAAGCAATAGGGATAACCGCACCCTGGAGAGGATTGTGAAACAAAACCCATTCAAAAATGTGGGGGAGATTCACAAAGAGTGGACTGCAGCTGGAGTCAGTGCTTCAACAACCACTCGCAGACGTATGCAAGACATGGGTTTCAGCTGTCGCATTCCTTGTGTCAAGCCACTCTTGAACAAGACACAGCGTCAGAAGCATCTCACCTGGGAGAGGACTGGACTGCTGCTGAGTGGTCCAAAGTTGTGTTCTCTGATTAAAGTAAATTTTGCTATTCTTTTGGAAATCAAGGTCCCCGAGTCTGGAGGAAGAGAGGAGAGGCACAGAATCCACATTGCTTGAAGTCCAGTGTAGTTTCCACAGTCAGTGATGGTTTAGGGTGCCATGTCATCTGCTGGTGTTGGTCCACTGTGTTTTCTGAGGTCCAAGGTCAACGCAGCCGTCTACCAGGAAGTTTTAGAGCACTTCATGCTTCCTGCTGCTGATCAACTTTATGGAGATGCAGATTTCATTTTCCAACAGGACTTGGCACCTGCACACAGTGGCAAAGCTACCAGTACCTGGTTTAAGGACCATGGTATCCATGTTCTAAATTGGCCAGCAAACTCGCCTGACCTTAACCCTATAGAAAATCTGTTGGATATTGTGAAGAGGAAGATGAGATACGCCAAACCCAACAATGCAGAAGAGCTGAAGGCCACTATCAGAGCAACCTGGGCTCTCATAACACCTGAGCAGTGCCACAGACTGATCGACTCCATGCCACGCCGCATTGCTGCAGTAATTCAGGCAAAAGGGGCCCCAACTAAGTATTGAGTGCTGTACATGCTCATACTTTTCATGTTCATACTTTTCAGTTGGCCAACATTTCTAAAAATGCTTTTTTTTGTATTGGTCTTAAGTAATATTCAAATTTTCGGAGATACTGAATTTGGGATTTTCATTAGTTGTCGGTTATAATCATCAACATTTAAAAGAAATAAACTCTTGAAATATATCAGTCTGTGTGAAATGAATGTATACATTATACAAGTTTCACTTTTTGAATGGAATCAACATTTTGATGATATTCAAATTTTATGACCAGCACCTGTATTGTAGCTTGAAACGGCTGATATTTTGTGGAATATCTACGTAGTTGTATAGAGGCCCATTATCAGCAACCATCAATCCTGTATTCCAATGTGTCACGGTCGTGGGATGGAAAGTACACAGGCGCAGAGTAGAGGTAGGGAAGGTAATCCATTTTTAATCAAACAAAAGAAAGAAGGACTCCAACAAACAAAAAGGCAGCAACCAGTGACGTGGGTCTTCCTTACACAGGATACACAAAACCAAAATGAACCACGCCTTGGGGCCTAACAAACTAAACTTAAATAGGGTCCCCAATTGGAGGCAATAACTAACACCTGCCTCCAATTGGGGAAACCAAAAAAAGGAGTAGAGGTGGCTAAAGGCCACCTCCTGTCCTGTCCCGGCTATGCCCCGAGCCCAGCGCAGAGATGGCTAGGGGCACAGCCGGGACGTGACAGTACCCCCCCCCCAAAGGCGCGGGCTCCCGACCGCAAGACCGGGACGACCACACCCGGACCGGCGGAGGCTCAGCGCCCGGAGCCGCCGGCACAGGCCGGGGAGGCGGAGCCGCAGGGACAGGCCGGGGAGGCAGAGGGTCAGGAGACGGGAGAGCCAGCGGAGGGACAGGAGCCGGCAGGAGAGCCGGCGGCGGGTCGACAGCCGGCGGAGGAGCAGGAGCCGGGGGAGCCGGCATAGGGTCGACAGCCGGCGGAGGAGCAGGAGCCGGGGGAGCCGGTGGAGGAATAGGAGACGGGGATACCGGCGGAGGGTCAGGAGCCGGCGGAAGAGCCGGCGGAGGAGCAGGAGACGGGGGAGCCGGCGGGGGAATAGGAGCCGGCGGAGGAGCAGGAGCCGGGGGAGGCGGCGGAGGGTCTGGAGCCGGCGGAAGAGCAGGAGACGGGGAAATCGGCGGAGGGTCAGGAGCCGGCGGAAGAGCCGGCGGAGGAGTAGGAGCCGGCGGAGGAGCAGGAGATGGGGGAGCCGGCGGGGGAATAGGAGCCGGTGGAGGAGCAGGAGCCGGGGGAGCCGGCGGAGGGTCCGGAGCCGGCGGAAGAGCCGGCGGAGGAGTAGGAGCCGGGGGAGCCGGCAGAGGAATAGGAGACGGGGGAGCCGGCGGAGGGTCAGGAGCCTGCGGAAGAGCCGGCGGAGGAGAAGGAGACGGGGGAGCCGGCGGAGGGTCCGGAGCCGGCGGAAGGGCCGGCGGTGGGTCCGGAGCCGGCGGAAGAGCCGGCGGAGGAGTAGGAGCCGGCGGAGGAGCAGGAGCCGGGGGAGCCGGCGGAGGGTCCGGAGCCGGCGGAAGAGCCGGCGGAGGAGTAGGGGCCGGGGGAGCCGGCGGAGGAATAGGAGCCGGCAGAGGAATAGGAGACGGGGGAGCCGGCGGGGGAATAGGAGCCGGTGGAGGAGCAGGAGCCGGGGGAGCCGGCGGAGGGTCCGGAGCCGGCGGGAGAGCCGGCGGAGGAGCAGGAGCCGGTGGAGGAGAAGGAGCCGGGGGAGCCGGCGGAGGGTCCGGAGCCGGCGGAAGAGCCGGCGGAGGAGTAGGAGCCGGGGGAGCCGGCAGAGGAATAGGAGCCGGCAGAGGAATAGGAGACGGCGGCAGGTCGGCAGCCGGCGGAGGAACAGGAGCCGGGGGAGCCGGCGGAGGGTTGACGGCCGGCGGGGGAGCAGGAGACGGGGGAGCCGGGACAGGCGAGGGCGCCGCTGAGGCCGGGACAGGCGAGGGCGCCGCTGAGGCCGGGACAGGCGAGGGCGCCGCTGAGGCAGGGGGCGCTGGCTGCGGCTCCCAGGCAGCAGGGCGCGCTGGCTGCGGCTCCCAGGCAGCAGGGGGCGCTGGCTGCGGCTCCCAGGCAGCAGGGGGTGCTGGCGGCGCTGGCTGCGGCTCCCAGGCAGCGGGGGGCGCTGGCGGCGCTGGCTGCGGCTCCCAGGCAGCGGGGGGCGCTGGCTGCGGCTCCCAGGCAGCGGGGGGCGCTGGCTGCGGCTCCCAGGCAGCGGGGGGCGCTGGCTGCGGCTCCCAGGCAGCAGGGGGCGCTGGCGGCGCTGGCTGCAGCGCTGGCGGCGGCTCCCAGGCAGCGGGGGGCGCTGGCTGCGGTTCCCAAGCAGCAGGGGGTGCTGGCGGCGCTGGCTGCGGCTCCCAGGCAGCGGCTCCCAGGCAGCGAGGAGCGCTGGCTGCGGCTCCCGGGCAGCGGGGGGCGCTGGCTGCCGCTCCCGGGCAGCGGGGGGCGCTGGCGGCGCTGGCTGCGGCTCCCGGGCAGCGGGGGGCGCTGGCTGCGAGAACCGGTACGGCGGGTCCCGATAGCCCCACCAGTCCTCACCTCTCCCTACATCAGGGAAAGCCCTCA
Source organism: Esox lucius (assembly GCF_011004845.1). Lineage (NCBI taxonomy): Eukaryota > Metazoa > Chordata > Actinopteri > Esociformes > Esocidae > Esox > Esox lucius. The sequence continues at coordinate 12,631,550 of NC_047590.1, forward strand.
TAGGCCCCCCCGGCGTTGTTGCCCGACGCCTAGGAGCTGGCACCGGGCAGGGCTGGGGCACCTGGACTACCCCACACGTGAGCACGGGTGGCACGGCCGCGTCCTTCCATTCCGCCTGCCCCCACAGCACCCCGCCAAGAAATTCTTGGGACGGACACACGGAGGTTTGCTTACGTCGCCTCCGTCGACGTCTCCTCCGGGGTGGATGCTGTGGAGGCCCGGTGTGCCGCAGAGGACATTAGGGGTTCTCCTCCTCCTCGGTGTCGCTGTCCGGCCAACCGAGGAGTTCCCCTACCGTCCATTTCTGCTGTGTCTCTTGGTGGTGGTTCATTCTGTCACGGTCGTGGGATGGAAAGGACACAGGTGCAGAGTAGAGGTAGGGAAGGTAATCCATGTTTAATCAAACAAAAGAAAGAAGGACTCCAACAAACAAAAAGGCAGCAACCAGTGACGTGGGTCTTCCTTACACAGGATACACAAAACCAAAATGAACCACGCCTTGGGGCCTACAAACTAAACTTAAATAGGGTCCCCAATTGGAGGCAATAACTAACACCTGCCTCCAATTGGGGAAACCAAAAAAAGGAGTAGAGGTGGCTAAAGGCCACCTCCTGTCCTGTCCCGGCTATGCCCCGAGCCCAGCGCAGAGATGGCTAGGGGCACAGCCGGGACGTGACACAATGGCACGTTATCAGAGGCGTCACTAGGATCACAATACATTCGGGGCTTAGCACACCCTCCCTCCGCGCCCGGGACAGAAAGTACTGGAATGTACGTGCGGAAAATATCGATGTACCCGCTATAGCAGCCTGCACGTCCACATTGTCATAAAGCACGATTGTAATTATAGATGAATAGATCAGGGGCTATTTTTTATTATTGTTTTTTTTGGTCAATTTGAGATCCGGGGCTATTCATAAAAGATCTGGGGCTATAGCCCCACTGCACGTTATGTTTGCTAATCAAAATGTATCATTTTAAAAGGCTATGTGATCATTAGAAAACCCTTTTGCCCATCTTGATCTTTTATTTTTATTTTACAGCCTGAGATATGGCTTTTTCTCTGCAACTCTGCCTAGAAGGCCAGCATGACACATTTTTACTTTAAAGGCAATTAGCAGACACTTTTTAGACTGATGTATAAATAACAACTCATTGTCATCATCTGTCAGTAATTACTTACCTGTGATATATTGTGGTTTTGATCCTCTCCAGTAAGGAAATGGATTAGCATTTTGGATGCACTATGACTCAGGAAAGAGTCACATTGACATATTGTTTTTTAACGGATTGACTATGTAATTTCCTGAGCAATTTAATAACTAATACAAATGGTGATTTTCAGAGTCCTCAGGAGCATCTTGTGATGTTATTGGTATTGTTTTACGCAGTATACTTGGCACTGCTGCAATTATCATCCCAGGTAAGAACACCACATCATTAGTAACAAAGTACAAAGTACATGAAACCAGATTAGTAAAAGTGAAGAATTACTGTATTTCTGAAACACAAAGGGAATTAATATTAGCAACAACTATTAACTGTTTCCCCTGAAGCTGATACCTTTTCTACCAGCATTTAGAGTCTGGTTCAGGTGTCTAGTTAGAGTATGCTGGTTGTTTGTCACTGCTTTCAGACAATATGGGTTTTTATTAAAGCTAAATCATGTAAAGGTTGAAGTCATTGTCAATAACTGACAGAATAGTTTGTGCACAAATTAGTATTTTAAGAGTTCATAAAATATTGAAATTTTTACTCCCCAGTTTGTTTTTTGGTGTGGAGGATAAAAACAGGTAGGAATACTCCTAATATTTGCTGCTTAAATGAACTTATTGTTACAAACTTAAGAACTTACTGAATTATTTTCTCTTTTTCCTCTCAGGACCACCCAACAACCCTATGAGGGAATTTAGGAAGATATGTGTTGGTATGTGTTATACCATAACTTGAACACGTACAGTAAGTATTCATGCATTGCATACTTTTCCTCACAGCACAGGAGTGTTCAGGTCTCATCCCAGAAATCCGGAATCCTGTTTGAATCAGATTAGGGACCTTTGCTTGTTAATACAGTGGGCAGAACAAGTATTTAATACACTGCCGATTTTGCAGGTTTTCCTACTTACAAAGCATGTAGAAGTCTGTAATTTTTTCATAGGTACACTTCAACTGTGAGAGACGGAATCTAAAACCAACCAGTAAGAATTCCGGCTCTCACAGACCTGTTAGTTTTTTTTTAAGAAGCCCTCTTTTTCTCCTCTCGTTACCTATATTAACTGCACCTGTTTGAACTTGTTACCTGTATAAAAGACACCTGTCCACACACTCAATCAAACAGACTCCAACCTCTCCACAATGGCTAAGACCAGAGAGCTGTGTAAGGACATCAGGGATAAAATTGTAGACCTGTACAAGGCTGGGATGGGCTACAGGACAATAGACAAGCAGCTTGGTGAGAAGGCAGCTGTTGGTGTAATTATTAGAAAATGGAAGAAGTTCAAGATGAAGGTCAATCTCCCTCTGCCTGGGGCAAATGGGAGAAGGTCATGTGGTCTAATGAGACAAAAATAGAGCTTTTTGGGTCTAAACTCCACTCGCCGTGTTTGGAGGGAGAAGAAGGATGAGTACAACCCCAAGAACACCATCCCAACCGTGAAGCATGGAGGTGGAAACATCATTATTTGGGAATACTTTTCTGCAAATTGGACAGGACGACTACGCCGTATTGAGGGGATGATGGATGGGTCCATGTATCACGAGATCTTGACCAACAACCTCCTTCCCTCAGTAAGAGCATTGAAGATGGGTCGTGGCTGGGTCTTCCAGTATGACAACGACCTGAAACACACAGCCAGGGCAACTAAGGAGTGGCTCCGTAAGAAGCATCTCAAGGTCCTGGAGTGGCCTAACCAATCTCTAGACCTGAACCCAATAGAAAATCTTTGTAGGGAGCTGAAAGTCTGTATTGCCCAGCGACAGCCCCGAAACATGAAGGATCTGGAGAAGGTCTGTATGGAGGAGTGGGACAAAATTCCTGCTGTAAACCTGTGTGCAAACCTGGTCAAGACCTACAGGAAACGTATGATCTCTGTAATTGCAAACAAAGGTTTCTGTACCAAATATTAAGTCCTGCTTTTCTGATATATCAAAAACTTGTCATGCAATAAAATGCAAATTAATTACTTAAAAATCATACAATGTGATTTTCTGGATTTTTGTTTTAGATTCCGTCACTCACAGTTGCAGAGTACCTATGATAAAAATGACAGACTTCTACATGCTTTGTAAGTGGGAAAACCTGCAAAATCTGCAGTGTATCAAATACTTGTTCTCCCCACTGTAGGTATGTGTTTTTGTGCGTATAGGGTCTTTACCTAGAAGTTTTCTGTAATGGGTAAATACGAGGAGGCATCCCAAATGTTGATGGATGGTGTAACATTGCTGGAGAGACAGTCAACAATCAGACATCTATCGCCATGGAGACTGTTTATCACACTGTCGCTGTGTTAGTTTATTTGGATTAACTACCATGCACACTTAAAGGGGACAGTGAGTATTGGATTGTGGACAGAGAAAGTTTGTCTTTCTGTTAACAACTAAAGTCAGTAAATGCAACAGTCCTACAGCTGGAGAGTCTGACTGTAAGACACTGTTAAGTCGTATTCCACTGAAATTTTACTATGTTGTTGATTGGCATAAAATTGGTCAGAGCAAGTTTGAGTTGCAAAAAGAAAATATATAAATAAAACTTCATAATTGTGTCCTCACAATACAGAGAATAAAGAGCAAGGAAACCCAATCAGAGTGGACCAGGGATTGGGGAATGGAGGTTTGTATGAGTCTTAAATGGATTGTTTACCACATAACAGAGCTGGAATCACTGCACTTGTGTTACAGTACAATTTAAACCACATTCATCATTATATGATTTGGTAGCTCTAACAGTTAATGTAACTGATTGATTCCTAAATGTGAAAAATACACTCACCGGCCACATTAGTAACACCTTGCTAATATCTGGGTTGGACCCCCTTTTGCCTTCAGAACTGCATTAATTCTTCATGACATATGTTCAACAAGGTGCTGGAAACATTCCTCAGAGATTTTGGTCCGTATTGACATTATTGCATCACACATTTGATGCAGATTTGTTGGCTGAACATCCATGATGCAAATCTCCTGTTCCACCACATCCCAAAGGTGCTCTATTGGATTGATATATGGTGACTGTGGAGACCATTTGAGTACAGTGAACTCATTGTCATTTAAGATGATACCAGTTTGAGATTATTTGAGATTTTTGACATGGCGTGTTATCCAGCTGGAAGTAGCCATTAAAAGATGAGTACACTGTGGTCATAATGGGATGGACATGGTCAGAAACAAAACTCAGGTAGGCTGTGGTGTTTAAACAATGCTCAATTGGAAGAAAGCGTGGAACAAAGCGTGCCAAGAAAATATCCTCCTCAAAATGTAACCACCACCACCTGCCTGAACCATTGATACAAGGCAGGATGGATCCATGCTTTCATGTTGTTTACATCACATACTGACCCTTCTGATTCTGAACTACCATCTGAATGTTGCAGCAGAAATCGACACTCATCCGACCAGGCAAAATTTACCAAATGCAAATTGTAGACTCAGTTTCCTGTTCTTAGCTGACAGGAGTGACATTCGGTGTGTTCCTCTGCAGCTGTAGCCCATCTGCTTCAAGGTTCGACGTATTCTGCTTTTTGAGATGCTGTTCTGCATACTGGCCATTCTCCTCGGACCTTTGCCATCAACAAAGCATTTTTGCCCGAAGTACGGCCGCTCACTTGATATTTTCTCTTTTGTCATTCTCTCTAAACCCTAGAAACGGTTGTGCGGGAAAGTCCCAGTAGATCAGCAATTTCAGAAATTCTCAAACCTGCCCATCTGGCAACAGCAACCAAAAGTCACTTAAATCACCTTCCTTAATCACCACCTTGCATTCTGAGGCTTGGAATGAACCCCAGCAGATCGTCCTGACCATGTCTACATGCCTAAATGCATTGAGTTGCGGATTGTGATTGGCAAATTAGATATTTGCGGGAGCGAGCAGTTGAAAAGGTGTACCTAAAGAAGTGGCCAGTAAGTTAATGTTATACGGTATTATCAGTATGGAAGTGTTTCATGCAATTTATCTGATTAGCAAAACATTTGTGTTACCAACTGAAGTCAATGGATTCAACAGCTCTACTGCTGAATAATCTTATGATATGAACCTATGTATTGTATGTGTCATTCCATTGGAATTTGAATGTTGTTGTCTTCCTGTTGGAAAATGCACAAACCAGGAAATCCCTGTACTGTTTTGTTGTAGCTTTCAGTTAATTTGTGAGGACATTTTGCCAGTCCATGTGTACAAAATGCTCCCGTGTAGCTCAGTTGGTAAAGCATGTTGGTTGGAATGGCTTCACTAATGTTGTTCATTCTGGATTATAGCTAATTATTTACATTTATTAAATGTAAAATGTTTAGGCTTGGGGTTAAAGTTTGGGTAAGAATTGTATTGAGGTTAAGGACTGGGTTAAAGGTTATAAAGCACCCAACCTTTTTGGAATACATTATGGTCCCTAAATAAATTCTCACAAGTATAGTAAAACAAGCCTGTGAATGTGCTTAAATCTATATTTTGTTTGCCTGCAGAACAAACCAAATTCATTTCCGATGACAAGCTGTAGATTATCCAGTCTTTCAGGATGGTAAGTTGTCAACCAAAAGATGCATTGACAAGTCCCTAGTGTCCTTCAGTGCCTTGTTTTAAGCTGTTATAGTTTTGCCCTGGGTGACTAGGGTCAGTCTGTCCTGTTTTAGTAACAGTTGTTTACATTGCATTTGTTTATGTGATGAGGAATGCTCTCTCAAAATGTTTGGGAGGACAGGAGCCCATGGACCACGCATCTAGACTACCTGGCCTGACTACTCATTGCTGTCCTTGTCCCAATTCCTCCTGTTTGTGTTGCTGATCTAGTGATTGCTGTTGTCACTGTGCACAGCCCACCTGGTATTGCAGCGGATCTCGATTCTGTCTAAAGACTCAACCAATCAAAGGCCACAGCCCATCTTCCTGTATTCACCTGCTAGTCATCTGAACATGCAAAGACAATGCGCCCCTAAAGGTCATGTACTCTCATTATCTTCATCTGGCACAGCCAGAAGAAGACTGGCCACCAATCACAGTCTGGTTTCTCTCTAATTTGAATTAGTAAAATGTGTTATTTCCTCTTCCTTTCTGTCAGCTAGCCAGCTAGCGTTCAGCGCTGTTTACATTTCAATTGGTTAAGTCACTCACAATGTGATCTTGAAGTAGTTGTTTTCATTGCTGCACAAGGGCAATTATCATTGTGGTGAGAGGATCATTGGTTCGAGCCCCCCATGGGATAGTCGGAGATTGGAGGAAGCAATGCTGTTACACACAGGCCACTAATGTAAACTGAATGGAGTTTTGGCAGATATGGCAATTATTTTCCAGTGTTGGAGATCACATCTGCTAGAATGTCTTCTTATTTTTTTCTGACAGGAGTGAAAACTGGAATTATTTCGATTGCTCTAGGCTGTTTTCATCACTGACTGTTAGATACAACCAATCGATCCCCTGCATGGTTTTTGACACACCCTTCTAATTATAGAATACAATAAAGAAACTGGGATATCTTACCTGAGGAAAATGGGAAATGTTGCATGATGAAAAAAGGAAATAGATAAATGATTAAACTGTGCTAGGCCTGGGAAAAAAATAAAAGTGAGGTGTTGAAAAATATGAAAGATGAGTAAATGATGAATAAGAGTAAAATTTATTATTTATTTATTTATTTTGTTGGCTAATAGTAGGCAAAGGAAATGATTAAACACTTTTTTATATTTCACTATCCTTTTAAATATTGTACTCATCAAATAACCTTTTAATGACATTTGTCATACCTGGGATTCTTTCAAAACCCAATGAGGTTGTGTAAAATAGCACCTCCATAATAAGGATGGTTGGGTTGTGTGCCTGATATTATTAATGTGCCCATTTGTGACCAGCCTATTAGTTTGCATGATTCTTAGTATTTTCATTCAACATCATCAATAAGCTGTGGAAGCAAGAATGAGCCTCTTTATGTAAGACAGGCATCCTCTTCTGTTTATTTACAAAGCACAAAGTTCAGCAGATGTGAAGGAAAGTGTGGGCTTTAAGAAAAGTATTCAATACTTTCTTGGGCATTGCTTGGTGAGGCAAATACATCAGTTTCTTGACAACCATGTACCGTATAGTGATTTGTTCATCCGTCTTAGAGTACTCAATAAACCAGTTTTAGTAAACCATCAGTCTTTAAAGCAAACAACCCCTAACTTAGCAGCATAACAGTGTTGGAAAGACATGAAGTTCTAGGGAATGTATCTATAACAAATGCTCAGTAGAGAGGCCTGTCCAGAGAAAAGGTTGAGATACAAGAAAAGAACACGAACAGCTCAAGGACACTCATTACACATACATATGGTAAATTACCGAAACATTCACACACACACTCAAGTACACACTCCAGGTGAAAGCTGACAACATGGACGGACCATGTACATCGCTTCCCACAGAATGTAAAAGCAAACCAATATTGAGATTCCTTTGCCACAGAAATACTGAAAAATGAGTTAGCCAAATCAATAACTGAAAACCAGTTTGCGGTGGGTGGAACATCAGATAAGACAGTGACCGGGTTGGGAACAACAGGGGAACGAGCATGTATTACTCCATTAACAGGTCTAAGATCTTGAACAAACCAATCCCCAATAGCTGTACGGACAGGAAGGATGGCAGTGTTACATGAAGAATCAGGGCAGAGTATTATGGCCCCCCTCCCTACCAGGGAATCATGAACAATAGCAATCTCTTCATCAGCTTCCTTGTTGTTTGCTTGTCAATTGGACTACGTATATTTAATTCACAATAGAATATAGATAACATATTGAATGTCATGCCAAATATTGGCTCATTTTGGATTTCATGAGAGCTACACATTCCCAAAAAGTTGGGACAGGTATCAATAAGAGGCCGGAAAAGTTAAATGTACAGATAAGGAACAGCTGGAGGACCAATTTGCAACTTAGTATGTCAATTGGCAACATGATTGGGTATAAACAGAGCCTCTCAGAGTGGCAGTGTCTCTCAGAAGTCAAGATGGGCAGAGGATCACCAATTCCCCCAATGCTGTGGCGAAAAATAGTGGAGCAATATCAGAAAGGAGTTTCTCAGAGAAATATTGAAAAGAGTTTGAAGTTATCATCATCTACAGTGCATAATATCATCCAAAGATTCAGAGAATCTGGAACAATCTCTGTGCGTAAGGGTCAAGGCTGGAAAACCATACGCCATATCATCTGGACTAAAGAGGACTAGGTAACCCAAGTTGTTATCAGCGCTCAGTTCAGAAGCCTGCATCTCTGATGGTATGGGGTTGCATGAGTGCGTGTGGCATGGGCAGCCTACACATCTGGAAAGACACCATCAAGTTCTAGAACAACATATGCTCCCATCCAGACTCTTTCAGGGAAGACTTTGCATTTTCCAACATGACAATGCCAGACCACATACTGCATCAATGACAATGTCATGGCTGCATAGAAGAAGGATCCGGGTACTGAAATGGCCAGCCTGCAGTCCAGATCTTTCACCCATAGAAAACATTTGGCGCATCATAAAGAGGAAGGTGTGACAAAGAAGACCTAAGACAGTTGAGCAACAAGAATGGGACAACAGTCCTATTCATAAACTTGAGCAACTTGTCTCCTCAGTCCCCAGGCATTTGCAGTTTGTTATAAAAAGAAGAGGGGATGCCACACAGTGGTAAACATGGCCTTGTCCCAACTTTTTTGAGATGTGTTGATGCCATGAAATTTGAAATCAACTTATTTTTCCCCTTAAAGTGATACGTTTTCTCAGTTTAAACATTTGATATGTCATCTATGTTGTATTCTGAATAAAATATTGAAATTTGAAACTTTCACATCATTGCATTCTGTTTTTATTCACAATTGTACAACTTTTTGGCAATCAGGTTTGTAAGACACATACTCACAAAACAAAGACACATATGTACATGTAACAAAATCTATATTCAATCATAAACAGACGGCAAGTTCATCAGTCTTTGTGTACTCAATAAACCAGTATTAGTAAACCATCAGTCTTTAAAGCAAACAACCTCTAAGTAACCCTACAGTGTTGGAAAGACCTAAATGGTTCCAGGGAATGTATCTATAACAAAAGCTGAGTAGAGAGGACTGTGTCCAGAGAAAAGGCTAAGATAGAAGAAGAGAGCAATGCATCTTAGACTCATAAACAGCTCAAGGACACTCACTATGCATACATACGGTGAATTACACAAACATTCTCACACACACACACACTCAAGTACACACTCCAGGTGAATGCTGACAACCTAGTTCAAAGCTTACTGTGACTGACTTAAATTCTCAAACCAGTTCACTGGGGAAGATCCACACACTCCAGGTGAAAGCTGACAACCTAGTTCAAAGCTTACTGTGACTGACTTAAATTCTCAAACCGGTTCACTTAGGACAGATCCACACACTCTAGGTGAAAGCTGACAACCTAGTTCAAAGCTTACTGTGACTGACTTAAATTCTCAAACCAGTTCACTGGGGAAGATCCACACACTCCAGGAGGAAAGTATAGATCAAATCAGGTAATCTTGCTAAGACAGAACTAAGACATACTCACAAAACAAAAACACAAATGTACATGTTACAAATCTCTATTCAATCATGAACAGACAGCAAGTATTGAATGATTCAGTGAGAGGTGATTAAGTATATTGAGACACTTAACCTTATAAATGACACAAAATATAGTCAAAGGCAACAGGTTGATGCATAACAATGAGACAGTAAAATGTGAGACAGGAGGTCCTCTGGTTTTTAGATAATTTGGAGAGAAGGGATTTGTTTTTAATACATATTTGTTACTCTTATTGTAGATGTGTGTATTGTCTTTACATCTTATAAGACTTTTATATTTGTTCATTTTATTTGTAGTTTTAATAGGTAAGATCTGTTTTATGAAAATGTTTTGTCCTTGAGCATAACAGTTAACCCTATGTGATCCTGTTAATTGATCTGTGTAAATCTGCCTGATAAATGACTAAAATGTATAACGTTAAGCGTTCAGAGGGGATCTGGTACAGATGACTTTCATCATTCCAAGCAAGGAAAAACTCCCCTCATAGATGATATTTATGAGGAAGAACCCTTCATAGATGGTATTCAGGAGGAAGACTCCCCTCATAGATGATATTCAGGAGGAAGACTCCCCTCATAGATGATATTCAGGAGGAAGACTCCCCTCATAGATGATATTCAGGAGGAAGTCCATCAACATACCAACATGCGGCTGATGGTTGCTTGAAGCCTTCATAAAGAGTGCTTTTAAAGACAATTTGTTTGTCTATTACTGTATACCCTTAACAATAAATTATCTTTGCTTTTCTGTTGTGACAAACTCACTCTGTAACATGAATGCACAGTATGACTTTGTTTACTATTTTGACCCAAATGGCATTATCGTTTTTATATTTTTAGTTTCTCAAATTTATCGCTGGTGGGGAAGGAGCCTGAGATTGTGCGTGAGGTTGAAAGGTTACGACTAGAGGTAGTCGGGATCACCTCTATGCACGGCTTGGGCTCTGGATCCACACTCCTTGAGAGAGGATGGACTCTTCACCACTCTGGAGTTGCCCATGGTGAGAGGCGGCGGGCTGGTGTGGGTTTGCTTATAGCTCCCCAGCTCTGCCGCCATGTGTTGGAGTTTGTGCCTACGGGCCGAACGGCAGTGCAGAGTACCCGACCTTCTTGGAGTCTCTGGGAGGGTTGCTGGAAAGTGCTCCGACTGGGGACTCTATCGTTCTACTGGGGGACTTCAACGCCCACGTGGGCAACGACACTGACACCTGGAGGGGTGTGATTGGGAGGAACGGCCCCCCTGATCTGAACCCGAGCGGTGTTCAGTTATTGGACTTCTGTGATAGTCACAGTTTGTCCATAACGAACACCATGTTCAAGCATAAGGGTGTCCATGAGTGCACATGGCACCAGGACACCCTAGGCCGCAGGTCGATGATCGACTTTCATCTGACCTGCGGCCGTATGTCTTGGACACTCGGGTGAAGAGAGGGGCGGAGCTGTCAACTGATCACCACCTGGTGGTGAGTTGGATCCGATGGCGGGGGAGGAAGCTGGACAGACTCGGCAGGCCCAAGCGTACTGTAAGGGTCTGCTGGGAACGTCTGGCCGAGTCACCTGTCAGAGAGATCTCCCACCTCCGGCAGAGCTTCGACTGGATCCCGAGGGAGGCTGGAGATATTGAGTCCGAGTGGACCATGTTCTCCACCGCCATTGTCGAAGCGGCCGCTCAGAGCTGTGGCCGTAAGGTCTCCAGTGCCTGTCGAGGCGGCAATCCCCGAACCCGGTGGTGGACATCGGAAGTAAGGGATGCCGTCAAGCTGAAGAAGGAGTCCTATCAGGCCTGGTTGGCTTGTGGGACTCCTGAGGCGGCTGACAGGTACCGACAGGCCAAGCGGACTGCAGCCCGGGTGGTTGTGGAGGCAAAAACTCGGGCCTGGGAGGAGTTCGGTGAGGCCATGGAGAAGGACTATCGGCTGGCCTCGAAGAGATTCTGGCAAACCGTCCGGCGCCTCAGGAGAGGGAAACAGTGCCCTACCAACGCTGTTTACAGTAGAGGTGGGCAGCTGTTGACCTCAACTGGGGATGTCGCCGGGTGGTGGAAGGAGTACTTCAAAGATCTCCTCAATCCCGCCGTCACGTCTTCCATTGAGGAAGCAGAGGATGAGGGCTCAGAGGTGGACTCGTCCATCACCCGAGCTGAAGTCACTGAGGTGGTCAAGAAACTCCTCGTGGCAAGGCACCGGGGGTGGATGAGATCCGCCCTGAGTACCTCAAGTCTCTGGATGTTGTGGGGCTGTTTTGGTTGACACGCCTGTGCAACATCGCGTGGCGGTCGGGGACAGTGCCTCTGGGATGGCAGACCGGGGTGGTGGTCCCTCTTTTTAAAAAGGGGGACCGGAGGGTGTGTTCCAACTATAGTGGGATCACACTTCTCAGCCTCCCCGGGAAAGTCTATGCCAGGGTTCTGGAGAGGAGAATACGGCCGATAGTAGAACCTCGGATTCAGGAGGAACAGTGTGGTTTTCGTCCGGGCCGTGGAACACTGGACCAGCTCTATACCCTCTACGGGGTGTTGGAGGGTTCATGGGAGTTTGCCCAACCAGTCCACATGTGTTTTGTGGATTTGGAGAAGGCATTCGACTGTGTCCCTCGCGGCGTCCTGTGGAGGGTGCTTCGGGAATATGGGGTCCTGTGGTCCTTTGCTAAGGGCTGTCAGGTCCCTATACGACCGAAGTAGGAGCTTGGTCCGCATTGCCGGCAGTAAGTCAGACTTGTTCCCAGTGCATGTTGGACTCGGGCAGGGCTGCCCTTTGTCGCCGGTTCTGTTCATAATTTTTATGGACAGAATTTATAGGCGCAGCCAGGGGCCGGAGGGTGTCAGGTTTGGGGACCACACGATTTCGTCTTTGCTCTTTGCGGATGATGTTGTCGTGTTGGCCCCTTCAAACCAGGACCTTCAGCATGCGCTGGGACGGTTTGCAGCCGAGTGTGAAGCGGTGGGGATGAGAATCAGTACCTCCAAATCCGAGGCCATGGTCCTTAGTCGGAAAAGGGTGGCTTGCCCACTTCAGGTTGGTGGAGAGGGCTTGCCTCAAGTGGAGGAGTTTAAGTATCTAGGGGTCTTGTTCACGAGTAAGGGAAGGATGGAACAGGAGATTGACAGACGGATCGGTGCAGCTTCTGCAGTAATGCGGTCGATGTATCGGTCTGTCGTGGTGAAGAAAGAGCTGAGCCGCAAGGCGAAGCTCTCGATTTACCGGTCAATCTACGTTTCTACTCTCACCTATGGTCATGAGCTTTGGGTCATGACCGAAAGGACAAGATCCCGGATACAGGTGGCCGAAATGAGCTTCTTCGCAGTGTGGCTGGGCGATCCCTTAGAGATAGGGTGAAAAGCTCGGTCACCCGGGAGGAGCTCGGAGTAGAGCCGCTGCTCCTCCACATCGAGAGGGGTCAGCTGAGGTGGCTTGGGCATCTGTTTCGGATGCCTCCGGAACGCCTTCCTGGGAAGGTGTTCCGGTCCCGTCCCACCGGGAGGAGACCCCGGGGAAGACCTAGGACACGCTGGAGGGACTATGTCTCCCGGCTGGCCTGGGAACGCCTCGGTGTCCCCCCGGAAGAGCTGGAGGAAGTGTCTGGGGAGAGGGAAGTCTGGGCATCTCTGCTTAGACTGCTGCCCCCGCGACCCGGCCCCGGATGAAGCGGAAGAAGATGAATGAATGAAGTTTATTGGCAGCCAGAGAACATTTTATTAAAACGAAATTTTGACAATTGTGTAACAGTTTTTAAAGAATTGGGGAATGGGCCTTACCTCAAGTTACCCTATCAATCAAGGGTACATAATCATAATTTGCCACAATGTTAAGCTCACTGTAATTCAACTTAGAATAATGTTAATTATTTAAACAAAACATTAAAAAATAAAAGAAGGCAAACATTTATATCTTGCAAAAACGTGTTTTAAGTCTATAAATGCGATACTGTACACACTATACTGTAAAAGACAGTATTAGAAATAGTTTGCATTGTTGGCTAAAGTTACATTTCAGAAATCAAGGAAGCAAATGGCAGGTAGATTATTGGACTATTCGAGTTAAAGTGGTCATTTAAGTTATAACATACAAATAATGCTATAAAAATCTTTGATGTATGATGGCATTGTTTCTATTAAACATATTTTTATAATAAATGGATCAATGGCTTTCCACCAGAGGGGATATGGGTGGAACTCCCACAGATCTTACTTTCACTTTTCATTGAAATACTTTATTTTGTGAAAAGAACATTTGACATATTTGGTACATCAACATTTCAGGCATTTCACATAATGCCTAACCAAATGAAATTGTTCATCTTATTGTGTTCGGCAAAGGCTGTGTTCTCCAAAACCGGTAAGACAGGTTTTTATTACGAGTAGCCTAACTATTGACGTAACTCGTCTAACTATCTTTAACCCGTATGTCTATTAGCTAGCTAGTGTACTTGTTACTTGTAATCATTGTGTTTCTATACCAAATCGCAGACCAAAATGGAAAACGTTTATAGCAGCATTATGTAAAATCAAAGAAGGTTATTATATTGTACAGATAACTTCCAAATATGTATTATTATTTCAGAAAAATAGAGGAAGTGGGCTAGCTAGATATCCCATCAAGTCCCATTCAGAAGCTCAATTCGTTCACAGTCGATATACGGGAAATTAAAGTCATGCATGTAAACAGGTGTAAAAGTGTAAGAGTACTTTTTTTAAAATTGTATTTACTTTGTACAGTTTACACATCTGCAAGTTACACCACATCAAAATCAAGTTTACTAGGCTGTAAGGACAACGAGTGTACAGCAAGGGGGTAAAAACAAAGGGTGTTGGCATTACCCATATATAGACTTAGATAAAGCATACAAGCAAGGCTGTAGCCGTGGAATCAACATTGGGGGGGGGGGGGGGGGGGGGGGGGCACTCTAAAAACGAACACAGGCAAATATGATTTTTGTGTTCATAGAGAAAGTCTTAGATCTTTGAGTTCAGCTCATGATAAATGGGGGCAAAAACTAAAGTGTTGCGTTTATACTTTTGTTCAGTGTATAATAGGTAGAATGAGTGATGGTTGATGTCAGCTCCCTATTGCCTCTGATTGGGTAACCTATCTAAGTTCCCCTGTGTGTTCCTTAGTTGTCTGTCATTGTTTGGTGTTTGCATTGTGATTTGCTTCTCTTCAGTTTGTGGTTTGTGCCGTTCCTTTGTTTGGAACAAGACACATTTAAGGATGTTCTTTAGCTCTGCGCCTCGTGTCCTGCCTACACTCAGCCGGGACAGTTGATTGATTAGCACTCACAAATCATCCTGTTTTCACCTAAACCATTTGTTTCCACTCCATGCAAATACTATCACTTTTTAGCAACATATGATTTATTTCCACAATTACAGTTCCAGCACAAAATGACGTGCTGACGTTAAAACTATCACAGTCATCAATTATATAGCCTACGTAACACTCATAAAAAATAAATTATACGTTTGAAAGTACTGAAATAGAGAGACAGTACAAAGTTTGACAATGATTGTACCTATACCCACAGCAGTCAAGTAACGGCTTCTGCTGGGGTAACATCAACACAACTTTAACAAACCACACGCAAACCACATGCAGAACTATAGTACACCGTAATACTAGAAACGGTAGTAATAATAACGGCAATTTGATAAGTTTAGTATGACTACATTTGCTAATGATTATGTTGGACAACGGTGGGTGGTTGCCTGTCGTAGCATAGCACATTTTTATTTTATATTTTTTATATCAATGTATTGGGAGGGCATTTTAAGCACATTTGAATATTCGGGTGATGCCCCCCCCCCCCCCCCCAAATATATATATTATAATTATGGCCCTGTATTCAGCACTTGTCATCGTTCCTGCTCTATTCTGCATCTGTGAAACCCAAAGCCTTTCCTATCCATTTGCTAGGCTGGTGTAAGAACGGTGTGCCCCACTACATAGGCCAGACCACAACTATAGGAAAGATGTTATTTTTTATTTGAGAGGTTCCGTATACACATTGAGTGTACACTCAATGACGTAACTTTTACACTAAAGACAATCAGCAGAGACTCTACCGACTGATGTATAAATTATCTTGCATCATATATAATTATGTCAGTAAAAACGTACCTGTGATACATTATGGTTTCGATCATCTCCAGTAAGGCCGTGAATTGGCATTTTGGATGCACTATGACTCAGGGTGGTGTCACACTGATTTATGATAGGAAAGAATACAGTGCTGGAAAACATGAAGAGACCACTGCACCTTTTTCTTGCCTTTCCAAAAAAGTTGAAAATGAAGATTTTGAGTGAGGAACAGAAGGGTTCAATTTTCAGTGGTCTCTTAATTTTAATCCTTCTGTTCCTCTCTCAAAACCTTCCTTTTCAACTTTTTTGGAAAGGAAAGAAAAAGGTTCAGTTGTCTCTTCATTTTTTCTGGAGCTGTACATAGAAATATAATTAATAGAAAATTACTCTCAAGCCAAGGACATTATTCATACATTTTCTCACTCCATTTAGTCCATCTTATCCTATATGTGAAATCTGTGTAGATACTTTTCACCTGGGTTATCAGAATGTAAGGATCCACTCCCACTCCAGACGTCGGGGGTCACATTCTGGGAAGCTCAGAAAGTTAATGTCACTTTCAATACCAATGGAGAAACATGTTTATACCTTTCAAATGAAGTGTTACCCTGATTTCTAACATGGATGCTTTGATGTATGAAATGTTTTTTCCAGAGATTTTGTCTCATAAATTTGGAGACAATGTTGTGTTGAAGCCAGACTCCAGGACTAACCCCCCCTCATCAATCCTATGGAGGCTGGGGCAGAACAAGGTGGCAGATTTTGACACAGATTTTGGTCCTGATGTAACGTACTATGGTGACTTCAACGGCCGCACAACCCTAGATAAAACTACTGGAGAACTGACAATCACCGGGTTGAGGAAAACAGATGAAGGGGTTTACTCTGTGGAGTTTAACAGCAAACGGCTTGAGAAGACATATACATTATCTGTTCTCAGTAAGTGTGTGTGTGATTTTGCATGTCAGTCCAAGTGGCTTGAACAGAACATCAGGTAATGCAGTGTCTCACAGGCATTTTCTGATAGATCCTTAATCATTTGCCTTCACTTATAGAACCAGTCCCCAAACCAGCTATCATAGTTTCCTGCAATGACAACAAAACCTCCTGCACTCTGACCTGTAATGGTGACACAGCTGGTGCTGAACCAGTCACCTACTGGTGGAAAGTGGGAGAGAGGAACTGGGAGAATATTAGCAAGTTACTGACTGTCAGTAAGAATGACAGTAAACTCCATCAAAACGATTACAAGTACACCTGCAAGCTGAAGAATGGTGTTAGTGAGGAAGACAGTGCTCCAGAGGGACAGTTGTTTGACCCAAGTGAGTGGACACTCATGTGTGTTATTGTCTTACAGTATGTATAATGTTAGTTACACAGCTGGTGTTGTAGGACATTTTGAAATGATTTGGTGAATTCCACAGCAGTTTCATTCAACCTATCATTGGAAAATATTTTATTTTCAGTCTCTCCTATGAGGTGGGGCTGTTGCTTGTTTTTTTGGCAATTTACTTGTATATTTTACGAAACAGTTCCTTCATCTGTTTTTCTTTACTCACAGAACCAGTCCCCAAACCAACTATCATAGTTTCCTGCAATGACAACAAAATCTCCTGCACTCTGACCTGTAATGGTGACACAGCTGGTGCTGAACCAGTCACCTACTGGTGGAAAGTGGGAGAGGGGAACTGGGAGGGGATTGGCAAGTTACTGACTGTTGCTAAGAGTGACAGTAAACTCCATCAAAAAGGTTACAAGTACACCTGCAAGCTGAACAACTCTGTTAGTGAGAAAGTCAGTGATCCAATCGGGCCGTTGTTTGACCCAAGTGAGTGGACATTCATAAGTGTGTTATTGTTTTACAGTATATAATATGTTAGTAACACAGCTGGTGTTGTAGGACATTTTGAAATGATTTGGTGAATTCCACAGCAGTTTCATTCAACATATCATTGGAAAATATTTTATTTTCAGTCTCTCCTATGAGGTGGGGCTGTTGCTTGTTTTTTTGGCAATTTACTTGTATATTTTCTGACACAGTTCCTTCATCTGTTTTTCTTTACTCACAGAACCAGTCCCCAAACCAACAATCATAGTTTCCTGCAATGACAACAAAATCTCCTGCACTCTGACCTGTGATGGTGACACAGCTGGTGCTGAACCAGTCACCTACTGGTGGAAAGTGGGAGAGGGGAACTGGGAGGGGATTGGCAAGTTACTGACTGTTGCTAAGATTGACAGTAAACTCAACCAAAATGGATTGAAGTACACCTGCAAGCTGAAGAATGGTGTTAGTGAGAAAGACAGTGATCTAGTGGGACCGTTATTTGACCCAAGTGAGTGGACACTCATAAGTGTGATATTGTCTTACTGTACAGCTCTGGAATAAATTAAGAGACCACGGCACCTTTTTCTTTCTTTTCCAAAAAAGTTGAAAAGGAAGGTTTTGAGTGAGGAAAAGAAGCTTTCAATTTGCAGTGGTCTCTTAATTTTAACCCTTTTATTCCTCAAAATCTTTCTTTTCAACTTTTTTGGAAAGGAAAAAAAAGTTGCAGTTGTCTCAAATTTTTTTCCAGAGCTGTATGTATTATGTTAGTAACACCACTGGTAGAGCATTTTGAGGGGATTTACCTTAGAAATGTAATTTAACGTATTCATACATAAATATGTTATTTTCAGAGTCTTCCTCAACTACATGGATTGTCATCATCGTGCCTATTGTTTTTTTCGTGCTCATAGGTAAGAACAAAGCAACTATTGTAAAAGTACTTCACATATAAGCTGCTTATTAAAGGTGAACATATATTTTCTTGCCAAAAACCGGATTGAAATAACATTAGAAACAAGAGTGATTTTCCAGTGTGTTCAGTGTTCAGGTGTTTAGTAACTATAAGCTGGTTGTCTTGCTGCTTGAATAATATATGGTGTGTTATTGCAGCTGAAGCACTGAAAGGTTGCTGAAGGCATTCCCAATAGCTGACAGAGTAGCTAATTCACATACTTGTACTTTAAACGTTTATAAAATGTTTGCTTTTTTACTCTCTAGGGTATTTGTTGTGGAAGAAAATAACAGGTAAGATGAGTCTGCCTCTTCAGACATGCTGTGTTATGATTATGAATGTCAATTGAATTAAAGTCTTTAAGAGTTACTTATTGTGTCAATTTCTCTCAGATTATCCCAACGACAGCGTAAAAGAGTTTTTGCTCAAGATTCTTCATCACCTTTGTGTTTTCTGTCATTGTACTGGTATGTTACCTTTACTTAACTCTCTAATCTTGGTCCCTAATCAATCTGCTAAGAAGTTCCTAAACACATCATTATTCATGCACTGCCCACGTTACCTCACAGCCCAGTGGTATTCAGGTCTCATCCCAGAAACACAGACTGCTGTTTGAATGAGATCAGGGACCTTTGCTCACTAATAAGATCACAACCTAGAATCAAGTTCTCTTGTAATGGGTAAATACAATGATATATCCCAAATGTTGATGGATGATGTAACTTTACAGGAGAGACAAACAACAGTCAGACACCTCGTTCCACGGAGACAGTTTATTGCACTGTAGGTGATGGTCTGGTGGACAACTGTGGAGCTGCAGGGGTTCCCACTTTGCGGTCCACTGACACTGGTTGTAGTTTTGTAGGGGGTAAGTCATCTAGAGGTCGCTCCTTTAATCAGAGTAATAACAATCCATCCACTGAAACAGGTATTAACACTTACACACATATTACATGGTACTTCTGTTTGGCTTCTTTGGCACTGAGAAATACGTCGAAATGTTGAAATGTTGGTTGTGACATCTGTGAAAAGACGGTGGTTGCCTGCGTTAGTTTAAAGTTAGCAGTTTATATGATCAATTGCACTATAGAATTATTAAGTGCAGTTTAGAGATAAGTATGGACAAGGATCCTGTCAAGCATGCTATTTAAACTGTTTTTCTTCTATCATATCAGTCTGCATCTTCTTCATTTGGTCAGCTCTTTTTTACCATTTTATTTTTGAAAACTGTTTCCATTTTGCTTTGTTTGAACAAGACTGTTGCCAGTTTAGAGATGTGAGTTGGCTTCACATATTTGGTGTCTGAGAGCTTTAAGAGCTTATGCTTAAACTGTATCTAGCATGTTTTGAATCTAGCAAATTTCCTCATCACACAGTGTTGTCCCACCATAGATGTTAATTGAATGCTAAAAAGGTCTATTTCTGATCTTCCGTAGCTAAAGACGGTGAGGGACTTAACCCACCCACAGGTAAGTCAACCAGTTAATTTAAAACAACATAAGAAGTAGCTTTAAAAGAGGTCAAAGGAACTTAGATGGTTGTATCCAGGAAGTTGCTGTGTAAAATAAATATAAACATATTAATTATGTTTTATGTAATCCGTTCAAGTAAACACAAACCCTAATTTTATCTGTGTATCCAACTAAATTAAAAACTTTAAAACAGAATTAACTTGGTAATAAGCATTAAATGACGTAAGAGATAATATTTTGTTGATGTTTTTCTTCTGTGTGATTCTGCAGGAAACAGATTGGAATCACAAAAAAAAGAAAGTGATGAAGAGAAGACAAATGGTTTGTATGAATCTTAAATGGTTACTTTGCCACGTTACAGCTGGAATATCTGTTCTGGTGGTTACTGTTCACTCAAAACATATTCATGGATGATTTGATTCCTGGTACTGATTGAGTCCTAAAAAGTCAAATAAATAATATACTGTGCACTTATCAGCCACTTTAT
This sequence comes from Esox lucius, assembly GCF_011004845.1. Classification (NCBI taxonomy): domain Eukaryota; kingdom Metazoa; phylum Chordata; class Actinopteri; order Esociformes; family Esocidae; genus Esox; species Esox lucius. Next base: position 12,652,128 of record NC_047590.1, read on the forward strand.
TAGGTACACTTTTCTAGTATTGGGTAGGAACCTATTTTGCCTCTGTTTGAAGCTTTCTTATGCACACCACTGTGGTAAAGAGTGGATATTTGAGTATTTGTGGCTTTTCAGCTTGCATGATTCTGGTCTCACTCAGTCAGGTGTTTTCGCCCACTGGACTAATTCATTAATACACAAATCATGATAAGGTGATAAATCTAAGTTATACATGGTTACTCATTCTCTTAAAAATCTGTCCTCTTCAAATTGATATAGATTAATCAGAGCTCACTCCTGCAAAACAAAGCACTTTTCTCCTCACATGTTCTTCCTCTTATATTCAGACCGTATCATTTTATTTGTGTCAGCACGTATGGTGCTGTGTGTTTCCCTTTATAAACATCCATCTCCATGTTGGATGAGATACTTACTTCTCTAAACGCATTGAGTTTAGCCCTTGTTTTAGACCTTGTTTTAGCTGGTCCCCACTAGGAAAAAGGTTATTTTCAGCTCATGTGTTAGATTAGATTTAGCGTAGCATTTTGAATTGTGGTTAGGTTTAAAATTGGACTTACTTTTTAGATTTTGGCATCTAAGGGTTTAAGGTTAGGTTAAGTTTAGTCATAAATGTTAAGTTATTGAGATTAGAGTTAGGTTCAAGTTTAGGGTTGAGGGACTGGGAACATAATAAAACAGTTTTCTGGTTTCCAAAATGATAAAAAAATAAATCCAACTCTTCTCTTGTGTTTATTCTGCAGCAGAAACTCCCTTAACTACCAAGGCCAAGGATTAGAGGAGCCAGTATTTTAGGATGGTAAAACACCTACCAAAAGATGTATTGACAAGGAAGTGCTTGGAATCACTTCCATTGTTATTCTTGTACAGTATGTATATAAATGTTGTGATAAAAAACATTAGATTTTTCCTTTGTCAAATAAACAACTGAGATGGCTAATGTTCAAATAAGTAAAGCAGTTGATGTACCTGATACATTAAGTAGCTTATTCCACACTGAGTTATTTTCTCGCCTTAACTTTAATACCAGACCAAGAGATTGTCCAGAGGACCAGAAAACCTGTTTGAAGGCTCCCTACATGCTTCTACAACTCTTACATTCAAGCAAAACTAGAAAGATATTTCATATGTTGAACTGTTAGCAGTGTATCAACTGTAAAGAAACATCCTGTGAAAACTTAAGTACATTCTACAGCTATACCAGGTCAAGTTTTTATTTACAGTCATTTTGGAGATTCAGTTGTTGTTATGAGGAAGTTTGTTTGCATTATGTAGAACTAGCTCATATTTAGATTTCTTCTGTAAAAGTTTGGCAAATACAGATGCATCTTTTTCCCGTAATTCAAATCAAAAAGTGACACCTAGATTCAGTCATATTGTAGATTAATTATACAAAGTGAAACATTTGAATACTTTTTTATTTTAATCTTGATGATTACGTCTTACAGCTCATGGAAATCAAAAATCCAGTATCTCAAAATATTAGAATATAAAATGTATGATACAAAAATGTCGACCTGAGAAGAGCTCTAATCATCTAATAAACTCCCTGAGCCATCAGTAAACACAACCTCAATCATGGGGAAGACTGCTGACTTGACAGTTTTCCAGAAGACACTCATTGACTCATAAGCTACAGAAGGTCATTGCTGAAAGGGCTGGCTGTTTGCCGAGTGCTATATCAAATCATATTCATGGAAAGTTGACATGAAGGGAAAAGTATAGTAGGAAAAGGTGCACATACAACAGGGATGATCGCAGCCTTGAGAGGATTGTCCCCCAAGTTCTTGAACCAAGCAAAGCCAGTTCAAGAACTTGGGGGAGCTTCACAAGGACTGGACTGAGGCTGGCGTCAGTGCATCAACAGCCACCATGCACAGATGTGGGCTTCAAGTGGCGCATTCCTAGTGTCAAGCCACTCCTGAACCAGAGACAACATCAAAAGCGTCTTACCTGGGCAAATGAGAAAAAGAACTGGACCATTGCACCGTTGTCCAAAGTCCTCTCTTCAGATGAAAGTACATTTTGCATTTCATTAGGAAATCAAGGTCCCAGAGTCTGTAGGAAGAGTGGAGAGGCACAGAATCCAAGTTGCTTGAAGTCCAGTGTGATGTTTCCAGAGTGATGATTTGGTCAGTGATGATTTGGGGTGCCATGTCATCTGCTGGTGTTGGTCCACTGTGTTTTATCAAGTCCAGAGTCAATGCAGCCGTCTATCAGGAGATTTTAGAAAACTTAATGCTTCCATCTGCTGACAAGCTATATGGAGATGCTGATTTCCTTTTCCAGTAGGACTTGGCACCTGCCCACAGTGCCAAAACGACTGTTAACTGGTTTGCTGCCCATAGTATTACTGTGCTTGAGTGGCCAGTTAACTCGCCTGACCTGTCAAGAGAAAAATTAGATACACCAGACCCAACAACAAAGATGAGGTGAAGGCTGCTATGAAAGCAACCTGGGCTTCCATAACACCTCAGCAGTGCCACAGGCTCATTTCCTCCATGCCACGCTGCATTGATGCAGTAATTTGTGCAAAAAGAGTCCCAACCAAGTATTTAGTGTATGAATTAACATACTTAGGAAACCTTTGCATGTGTTTTGAGTTGAATAGCTGATTAGAGCTCTTCTCAGGTCAACATTTCTTTTATACTTGTTTTTCCTTTTCTTTTAAGTTACTGGATTTTTGATAACCATGAGCTGTAAACCATAATCATCATGTCTGAAACAAAAAGGCTTGAAAGGTTTCACTATGTGTAATGAATCTAGAATGTAGTGGAGTGAGAGGATGGGTCTGTGCTGGCCGGTATGTTCCTGATATCACGGCTAAATCTTCTGGCCAGGAGAGGTGGTGTTCAGCAAGTATGACAGTGTAATTAAATTATACCTTGATGCCGTAAAATCGAACAGAATCCAGAATGACATAATCAAAGCTTTGGCTATACCTGTAAAACGTGTAATCAGAGAAGAAATTCAAGAGAGCAAAATCTTTTCGATGTTAGAATAACAACAGTTTTAGGGGTGCTGAGCTCCTTTTTAGGGGTGCTGAATGATCAATTGGTCAGCTGGTTACTACATGATCAATTACAGTAGCTCTGATCTAATCTGAGACTACAGCTCTTGATCTTCCTCTTATTCTTCTTCCTCCACACATACGTATTCTTCACCCCCTCCCAGCCACTCTTCTTCCTCTTTCAGCCACTTGTCTATTTCTGGCTGGGTCCATTTTCTGGCTGGGTCCACATCACAATGCAAAACTACTCAACAGTTGTCTCCTTTTTGTAATGAAATTGAAAGAGTAACAACTGTGTAGATGTTCATCTACAATGAGAATCAGCTGTGGTTGGTCCAATTGTCCAATTGTTTTTATAGCATCTAATTTTAAGATTTCAAATATATTTCATTAAAATATGACTGTAGAATTGTAGCAAATTGCTGTCTTATTCAGCTTTGTATTATGTTATTGTTTTGAACTTAAGTTTAACAGTTTTGAAAACAGTATGTAAGCATGTGTAAATTGGCCTGTAAGTACACAGAATTTTGGCGGTTGTTGAGTCGAAGTGAGAAAATAATTAATGAAATTTGAAAGATGTAGTCATTGAATGCATTTTGTGCCAAATCAATGATAATTCATCCTCAGTTTAGCCCACTTATACTTCTGTTGTGCTCACTGTGTGAAGAGTTTTGAAAAAGTGACCTAAGTATTGGGAAATATGTCCTAGCGACTGTAAAAAACTGTAACTCTCCCAAAGTAGAGCCAAATGGGGATTCAGGGGAAGTACTTCAAAGATTTCCCTCTCGTTCTTTTTTTATATCTTTACTTTCTAAATATTTTTGTAAATACCTCTGTAAATAATCTGGATATTTTACCTTCTTTTTTTTTTTTGCTCTTGATGTGAAGCTTGTTTTATTATTATTTATTGATGACTTATATTGGTTTATGAAAGTTCAGACTGGCGTGCAACCAGATATTTTAGAGATGGCCATTTGTAAATAATTTACAGAAGATTAATTACATTTTGTTGTCCAAGTACCTGTTCATGACAATAAAGTTGAATCTAATCTAACCAATCTGATGACTGTTGATACAAAAGGAGGCACATGGAGTTAACGGTCAGGAAAACCAGCTGAGTGAAGAAGGTTTTGTGTTTTTTACAGGGGGCTGTCTGTGTGAACTCTCACAATTAAGCTGGTGCTCTGAAAAGGTCTCAAAAAAAGAAATAAAAAAATCTTTGGAGTTAGTTGAACCAATGTTAAAATGATAAAGTTATTTTTCAATAGGCATATTTTTTTGTTTTTGTGTGAAAAGAGGGTGGGTGGTGGCAGTGGGGCTCATTGGGTGCTCAGCACCCCTAAAGCTCTGACCCTAGAATCGCCCCTGATTCCATATGGGAAATCTATCATGCCTTACTTTGCCTGGCAGTCACAGAGAACTAGAAAACAGCAAGCATTCCACCTGCAGCACTCCAAGCTGTGAAGAAACTGTGCCAGTTCTATAACATTGAAGAGGAAGACAAATTGCAGACAGAACTGAAGGTCTTCCATACTTCATACTCATGCCCACCACCAGTCAATGTGTCATCTATTCTTTCAGTGGTCAAGGAAAACACATCTAGTTTTCCCCAACATGACTGAGCTGCTGAAGACATCTGGCACAATTCCGGTGTCCACAGCAACTGTGGAACGTTCCTTCTCTAAACTGAAGCTGGTGAAAACCAAACTTCGCAGCCTTTGCAAAGAGGAGAGATTGTCTGACCTTCTTTTGGCCATTGAGAAGGACATTCCAATAAATGACAATGATGTCATTGACATTTTTAGGGACATGGCCAACAGGAAATTGCTGTTATAAATGCCTACAACTCATCCTCCACTTATTGGTAAGATTATTGCTACTCTGTGATTTTTAGTAGGTGCCAACAGAATGAACACACACACACACATTTAGTTTCTTTATTTAGGTTTTTGATTAGACATATAATCAATCAAAATCTTAGAGTCACAATGCAGTATATAAAATCATGATCACAATATTGCATACTGTAGACACACACACACACATCTTTGTCTATATAGATTTTTCTGTCTCACTCTTTGTAATTTGTAATTCCGTTTTTGCCATGAAAATAGCCACATATGCCAATAAGGCACTAAATAAAACTATACTGTACTGTACAAAACGGGCCATGTTGATTTTGAATAATGACGATGTCCTAGACAGAGTTTACTATAACAGCTATTCTTTACTATTCTGTATAACAGAGAAGAAAAAGCCGTCAGATTGGGACAACTTAAGACACTTCAGTTTGTAATTCCAGAGTTATTAATAGGTGCAAAGAAAATAGTTTTTTTAAACTTTTGACCTTAAAATGGTCTTTTCTATTCTGATTCTTTTTCAAAACTGCATAACAACATTTGCTGCCATATAAATACAGAAGCATCCGTATCGATACAGGTATCAGAATGTGCCACAATATATTGATGTATTGATATTTTGAGCAAAGCCCTATTTAAAGCCTTGTTCCATGTGCCCCTTTTATACTTTGAGCACCTGCCCCTCCAAAGGTCTCTGCACGGCCCTGAGACGCACATTAAAACACAATACAAGTGGCTTTGTTGACATGACTGCAATACAACCAGGCGCAGGGCTCTTTCAAAGCTTTTTAATTTATTTATATTGGATGTTAATCCTGCTTGTAACCCGTGATATGTGCCAGCTACTTTTCCGTTGGATGAATTCATAAGAATGATTATTGTTTGGCATTTCTGATTGCCTGTTGTTTAATTATGATTTGAATGTTAAATTGCTAGCTGATTTTGATTGTTTCCCTGAGAAACTAATACATCTGTTTGTCATTCAATGTCTTTTTGGTGGTTTTTGATAACAGTAATAATAACAACAACTAATAATAATCACTAATATTCAGGAGAATTAGCCTACATATTATTTGATGGGGGCGGTAAGGGACCTACCCAGAAAACAATATTACGAGACAGTCCGTTTTCATATCGGTTACGTAACAATCTGACGTTGCAAAAACCGGAAAAGGGAAGTTCCTATTTTGGTTTGCTACAACGTTATTTAATTACGTTTTCATTTCGTCATCTGTATGTCGTGACAATATTATGTACTTAAGGTTGCCTATTCGTCATTTGCTGACCATTGGCAGGTTTGCAGTATTTGGTAATGCAATGCTTATTTTTGCATTAGCAAAATCTATTTGGTCTAGGTACAGCTACTGTAGCTAGCCTACCTGTTACCTTCTACTCCTGTTCCTCTTCAGCATCAACCATATCCCATTAACATGGTGGTTCTATTTTTAAGTCTGAGTTAACTCAGTTTGTTTTCTGCCTTATATTCCTACATTCCACAATGTTCCTGTTGATTTTTCAAGTACATGCCAATATAATCTCCATCTCTTTTTAAAGCACAAATCACATAATCAACTCTACTAGATATTTTGCTCATGTAGTCATTTCCCAGCAAACAATATTGCATTTTCACGGCATACTGACAAGGTAACTTACATTTGGAACCAGTTAGATAATGATCTTATATAAATACAACCTGAAACGCAATTTATTTAAAGTGATGCATTTGTAATTTGTGAAACTATATTTTGTACCAGGTATTTTAATATGCCATAACAATCCTTTGCACTAGTATATTCATACCTACAGCTAGAATAGGTATTTAAGTTCATTTCTGTCCAGTCAAAATATCTCACATGACACTTCTCTCAAACTTTGTGTTATCCACTCCAACTGTCCCATGCCTTCTTAAAAGGTGCACAACTTTATTCTCTCTTGGAGAATAGTGAGTTGAGTTTGGTATGCCCCCTCAGCGGACCAGTGAAGGTCCTCATTGAACCCCTCCTGGACGTCTGCCCAGCATAGTTTCATCCTGGAACATGTGATGTGTGTGATCTCTGCTCCCGACGGCTTGTACAGGCGCACCAACTTGATCAGGTGAATCCCTAACTCAACCGAGTTCTTGGTGGGATCTGGCATTTCATTAGTTATATTATTGTGCTGGGGGACATGAGGGATGTACAACTAACTTTTCTCAGTTTCCTCCAATTTTAAATTTTAGAAGGAGATGAGGTCCTGGTCCACACCTGCGGATTACCTGGTTTGGGGGGACCGTTGCTGTTCCTGTCCTTGTCCACCTGGTCATACTTCTGACCTAGTCTAAAATCGAATATACTCTGGATTTAGCCAAGAGAAATGTATTTATTATTCCAATTGGACTCTTAATATCTCACCGGCACAGCCAGAAGAGGACTGGTCACCCCTCTGAGCCTGGGTCCTCTCTAGGTTTCTTCCTAAAATTCGACCTTAGGGAGTTTTTCCTAGCCACTGAAATTCAACACTACTGTTGTTTGCTCCTTGGGGTTTAAGGCTGGGTGTCTCTGTAAAGCACTTTGTGACAACTGCTGTTGTAAAAAGCGCTTTATAAATACATTTTGATTGATTGATTGATTGATTAGCAATGTCCTTCAGTTCATCCGGTCTCCAAGACTTTTGGATGCTGAACTCAGGCCTCCATTCGTTATGGCCAGCCTGTCCTTGGCCTGGCCATGGCTGTGGGTTAGGGTAAGCCACCAATGGAGCCTGAAGGAAAGCCTGGTCAGGGTCGGCTGATCGTCCGGACCTGGTAGTCATGGGAGCTGGTTCAGGAGAAGGAATGAAGGCGTTGTGGGAAGAGGAGTGGAGGCAGACGGAGGGTTTTTAGTTTTGTTTCCTTTATCTTTCATGTATACATCTATGCCATGTCATAGCAATTCTCTTGTCTATACATGCCAAATTGTAGTGGAAATTACTAAATGGGAAAGGCACAGAGACTGTGGAAAGCTTTATTCAAGATTTGCAAACCTGGAGCAGTTAACAACACTCAATAGAGTCAGGTCAAAAGCTCTCAGTTGAAGGTTGAGCTCAGGCCTATATACATTCAGTACAGCCCACTGTGTCCCCCTCCTATGCATGGTTAGTCAACATGTTTTTTGCTTTGAAAGATAACAAGATGTTTACAGCCCTTGAGAAGTTTAGCCAAAACTATAGCTATCTGTTGTAGGCACATCCTGTACAAGTGAGCAGAGTCGAAACACACAATGGCCTTACTAAATGACTGGATTATACTTAGAATAAGCAATATGATATTAATGTACTATAGAATACAAACCCAATTCCAAAAAAGTTGGGACACTGTACAAATTGTGAGTAAAAAATGAATGGAATATTTTACAAATCTCAGAAACTTATATTTAATTGACAATAGAATATAGATAACATATCTGAATGTTGAAAGTGAGACATTTTGTAATGTCATGCCAAAAATTGGCTCATTTTGGATTTCATGAGAGCTACACATTCCCAAAAAGTTGGGACAGGTATCAATAAGAGGCCGGAATACTTCCAGAAAATGGAATACTTCCAGAAAATATTGTCGGTGAACACAATCCACCGTGCCATTCGCCGTTGCCTGCTAAAATTCTATAGGTCAAAAAAGAAGCTGTAACTAAACAGGATCCAGAAGCGCAGGCGTTTTCTCTGGGCCAAGGATAATTTCAAATGGACTGTGGCAAAGTGGAAAAGTGTTCTGTGGTCAGACAAATAAAAATTTAAAGTTCATTTTGGAAAACTGGGACGCCATGTCATCCGGACTAAAGAGGACAAGGTAACCCAAGTTGTTATCAGCGCTCAGTTCAGAAGCCTGCATCTCTGATGGTATGGGGTTGCATGAGTGCGTGTGGCATGGGCAGCCTACACATCTGGAAAGGCACCATCAATGCTGACAGTTATATCCAAGTTCTAGAACAACATATGCTCCCATCCAGTCTCTTTCAGGGAAGACCTTGCATTTTCCAACATGACAATGCCAGACCACATACTGCATCAATTACAATGTCATGGCTGAATAGAAGAAGGATCCGGGTACTGAAATGGCCAGCCTGCAGTCCAGATCTTTCACCCATAGAAAACATTTGGCGCATCATAAAGAGGAAGGGGCGACAAAGAAGACCTAAGACAGTTGAGCAACTAGAAGCCTGTATTAGACAAGAATGGGACAACATTCCTATTCATAAACTTGAGCAACTTGTCTCCTCAGTCCCCAGATGTTTGCAGTCTGTTATAAAAAGAAGAGGGGATGCCACAAAGTGGTAAACATGGCCTTGTCTCAACTTTTTTGAGATGTGTTGATGCCATGAAATTTAAAATCAACTTATTTTTCCCTTAAAGTGATACGTTTTCTCAGTTTAAACATTTGATATGTCATCTATGTTGTATTCTGAATAAAATATTGAAATTTGAAACTTTCACATCATTGCATTCTGTTTTTATTCACAATTGTACAACTTTTTGGCAATCAGGTTTGTAAGACACATACTCACAAAACAAAGACACATATGTACATGTAACAAAATCTATATTCAATCATAAACAGACGGCAAGTTCATCAGTCTTTGTGTACTCAATAAACCAGTATTAGTAAACCATCAGTCTTTAAAGCAAACAACCTCTGACTAAGAAACCCCTACAGTGTTGGAAAGACCTAAATGGTTCCAGGGAATGTATCTATAACAAAAGCTGAGTAGAGAGGACTGTGTCCAGAGAAAAGGCTAAGATAGAAGAAGAGAGCAATGCATCTAAGACTCATAAACAGCTCAAGGACACTCACTATGCATACATACGGTGAATTACACAAACATTCTCACACACACACACACTCAAGTACACACTCCAGGTGAATGCTGACAACCTAGTTCAAAGGTTACTGTGACTGACTTAAATTCTCAAACCAGTTCACTGGGGAAGATCCACACACTCCAGGAGGAAAGTATAGATCAAAGCAGGTAATCTTGCTAAGACAGAACTAAGACATACTCACAAAACAAAAACACAAATGTACATGTTACAAATCTCTATTCAATCATGAACAGACAGCAAGTATTGAATGGTTCAGTGAGAGGTGATTAAGTATATTGAGACACTTAACCTTATAAATGACACAAAATATAGTCAAAGGCAACAGGTTGATGCATAACAATGAGACAGTAAAATGTGAGACAGGAGGTCCTCTGGTTTTTAGATAATTTGGAGAGAAGGGATAGATTTGTTTCTAATACATATTTTTTACTCTTATTGTAGATGTGTGTATTGTCTTTACATCTTATAAGACTTTTTATATTTGTTAATTTTATTTGTAGTTTTAATAGGTAAGATCTGTTTTATGAAAATGTTCTGTCCTTGAGCATAACAGTTAACCCTACGTGATCCTGTTAATTGATCTGTGTAAATCTGCCTGATAAATGACTAAAATGTATAACGTTAAGCGTTCAGAGGGGATCTGGTACAGATGACTTTCAGCATTCCAAGCAAGGAAAAACTCCCCTCATAGATGATATTTATGAGGAAGACACCCTTCATAGATTGTATTCAGGAGGAAGACTCCCCTCATAGATGATATTCTGGAGGAAGACTCCCCTCATAGATGATATTCAGGAGGAAGTCCATCAACATACCAACATGCGGCTGATGGTTGCTTGAAGCCTTCATAAAGAGTGCTTTTAAAGACAATTTGTTTGTCTACTACTGTATACCCTTAACAATAAATTATCTTTGCTTTTCTGTTGTGACAAACTCACACTGTAACATGAATGTACAGTATGAATTTGTTTACTATTTTGACCCAAATGGCATTATCGTTTTTATATTTTTAGTTTCTCAAGTTTATTGGCAGCCAGAGAACATTTTACTAAAACGAAATTGTGACAATTGTGAAACACTTTTTAAAGAATTGGGGAATGGGCCTTACCTCAAGTTACCCTATCAATCAAGGGTACATAATCATAATTTGCCACAATGTTAAGCTCACTGTAATTAAACTTAGAATAATGTTAATTATTTAAACAAAACATTGAAAAATAAAATAAGGCAAACATTTATATCTTGCAAAAACGTGTTTTAAGTCTATAAATGCGATACTGTACACACTATACTGTACAAAACAGTATTATAAATAGTTTGCATTGTTGGCTAAAGTTACATTTCAGAAATCAAGGAAGCAAATGGCAGGTAGATTATTGGACTATTCGAGTTAAGTTATAACATACAAATAATGCTATAGAAATCTTTGATGTATGATGGCATTGTTTCTATTAAACATATTTTTATAATAAATGGATCAATGGCTTTTCCACCAGAGGGGATATGGGTGGAACTCCCACAGATCTTACTTTCACTTTTCATTGAAATACTTTATTTTGTGAAAAGAACATATGACATATTTGGTACATCAACATTTCAGGCATTTCACATTATGCCTAACCGAATGAAATTGTTCATCTTATTGTGTTCGGCAAAGGCTGTGTTCTCCAAAACCGGTAAGACAGGTTTTTATTACGAGTAGCCTAACTATTGACGTAACTCGCCTAACTATTGACGAATCTTTAACCCGAATGTCTATTAGCTAGCTAGTGTGCTTGTTACTTGTAATCATTGTGTTTCTATACCAAATCGCAGACCAAAATGGAAAACGTTTATAGCAGCATTATGTAAAATCAAAGAAGGTTATTATATTGTACAGATAACTTCCAAATAGTTATTATTATTTCAGAAAAATAGAGGAAGTGAGCTAGCTAGATATCCCATCAAGTCCCATTCAGAAGCTCAATTCGTTCACAGTCGATATACGGGAAATTAAAGTCATGCATGTAAACAGGTGTAAAAGTGTAAGAGTACTTTTTTAAAATGTTATTTACTTTGTACAATTTACACATCTGCAAGTTACACCACATCAAAATCAAGTTTACTAGGCTTTCAGATCAACGAGTGTACATCAAGGGGGTAAAAACAAAGGGTGTTGGCATTAGCCATATATAGACTTAGATAAAGCATACAAGCAAGGCTGTAGCCATGGAATCAACATTGGCGAGGGGGGTTCACTTTTTATTTTTACAAAAATGGCCAGTAGTGTATTGTATTACATTGCTTTTCTTGTTTCATTGTATAAATAGCAGAGATTAGGGATTAATAAAGCATAATCATATAAACAGAAATATATGCATTGTTATATGATATTGTGGCCAAGGTTTAGAAAATGTTTGTTTTTATTTACATATTTACAAGTAACTATTAGTTAATTCATGTTGCTCCAGGACCATCATTGCAACTGACAACACTTTTGGTTTTGCCCCCATTTATCATGAGCTGAACTCAAAGATCTAAGACTTAAAAAGGCCTATTTCTCTCAAATATTGTTCACAAATCTGTCCAAATCTGTGTTAGTGAGCACTTCTCCTTTGCCGAGATAATCCATCCATGGCATATCAAGATGCTGATTAGACAGCATGATTATTACACAGGTGTGCCATAGGCTGGCCACAATAAAAGGCCACTCTAAAAGGCCACTCTAAAAACGAACACAGGCAAATATGATTTTTGTGTTCATAGAGAAAGTCTTAGATCTTTGAGTTCAGCTCATGATAAATGGGGGCAAAAACTAAAGTGTTGCGTTTATACTTTTGTTCAGTGTATGATAGGTAGAATGAGTGACGGTTAATGTCAGCTCCCTATTGCCTCTGATTGGGTAACCTATCTAAGTTCCCCTGTGTGTTCCTTAGTTGTCTGTCATTGTTTGGTGTTTGCATTGTGATTTGCTTCTCTTCAGTTTGTGGTTTGTGCCGCTCCTTTGTTTGGAACAAGACACATTTAAGGATGTTAATTAGCTCTGCGCCTCGTGTCCTGCCTACACTCAGCCGGGACAGTTGATTGATTAGCACTCACAAATCATCCCGTTTTCACCAAAAACATTTGTTTCCACTCCATGCAAATACTAGCAACATATGATTTATTTCCACAATTACAGTTCCAGCACAAAATGACGTGCTGACGTTAAAACTATCACAGTCATCAATTATATAGCCTACGTAACACTCATATAAAAAAAAAAATATACGTTTGAAAGTACTGAAATAGAGAGACAGTACGAAGTTTGACATTATTGTACCTACCCACAGCAGTCAAGTAACGGCTTCTGCTGGGGTAACGTCAACACAACTTTAACAAACCACACGCAAACCACACGCAGAACTACAGTACACCGTAATACTAGAACCGGTAGTAATAATAACGGCAATTTGTTAAGTTTAGTTAAGTATGACTACATTTGCTAATGATTATGTTGGACAACGGTGCGTATATGCCTGTCGTAGCATAGCATATTTTATTTTATATTTTTTATATCAATGTATTGGGAGGGCATTTTAAGCACATTTGAATATTCGGGTGATGCCCCCCCCCCCCCCCCCCCCCCAAATATATATATTATAATTATGGCCCTGTATTCAGCACTTGTCATCGTTCCTGCTCTATTCTGCATCTGTGAAACCCAAAGCCTTTCCTATCCATTTGCTAGGCTGGTGTAAGAACGGTGTGCCCCACTACATAGGCCAGACCACAACTATAGGAAAGATGTTATTTTTTATTTGAGAGGTTCCGTATACACATTGAGTGTACACTCAATGACGTAACTTTTACACTAAAGACAATCAGCAGAGACTCTACCGACTGATGTATAAATTATCTTGCATCATAAATAATTATGTCAGTAAAAACGTACCTGTGATACATTATGGTTTCGATCATCTCCAGTAAGGCCGTGAATTGGCATTTTGGATGCACTATGACTCAGAGTGGTGTCACACTGATTTATGATAGGAAAGAATACAGTGCTGGAAAACATGAAGAGACCACTGCACCTTTTTCTTTCCTTTCCAAAAAAGTTGAAAAGGAAGGTTTTGAGAGAGGAACAGAAGGATTAAAATTAAGAGACCACTGAAAACTGAACCCTTCTGTTCCTCTCTCAAAACCTTCCTTTTCAACTTTTTTGGAAAGGAAAGAAAAAGGTTCAGTTGTTTCTTCATTTTTTCTGGAGCTGTACATAGAAATATAATTAATAGAAAATTACTCTCAAGCCAAGGACATTATTCATACATTTTCTCACTCCATTTAGTCCATCTTATCCTATATGTGAAATCTGTGTAGATACTTTTCACCTGGGTTATCAGAATGTAAGGATCCACTCCCACTCCAGACGTCGGGGGTCACATTCTGGGAAGCTCAGAAAGTTAATGTCACTTTCAATACCAATGGAGAAACATGTTTATACCTTTCAAATGAAGTGTTACCCTGATTTCTAACATGGATGCTTTGATGTATGAAATGTTTTTTCCAGAGATTTTGTCTCATAAATTTGGAGACAATGTTGTGTTGAAGCCAGACTCCAGGACTAACCCCCCCTCATCAATCCTATGGAGGCTGGGGCAGAACAAGGTGGCAGACTTTGACACAGATTTTGGTCCTGATGTAACGTACTATGGTGACTTCAACGGCCGCACAACCCTAGATACAACTACTGGGGAGCTGATAATCACTGGGTTGAACAAAACAGTTGAAGGGGTGTACTCTGTGGAGTTTAACAGCAAACGGCTTGAGAAGACATATACATTATCTGTTCTCAGTAAGTGTGTGTGTGATTTTGCATGTCAGTCCAAGTGGCTTGAACAGAACATCAGGTAATGCAGTGTCTCACAGGCATTTTCTGATAGATCCTTAATCATTTGCCTTCACTTATAGAACCAGTCCCCAAACCAGCTATCATAGTTTCCTGCAATGACAACAAAACCTCCTGCACTCTGACCTGTAATGGTGACACAGCTGGTGCTGAACCAGTCACCTACTGGTGGAAAGTGGGAGAGAGGAACTGGAAGAATATTGGCAAGTTACTGACTGTCAGTAAGAATGACAGTAAACTTCATCAAAACGATTACAAGTACACCTGCAAGCTGAAGAATGGTGTTAGTGAGGAAGACAGTGCTCCAGAGGGACAGTTGTTTGACCCAAGTGAGTGGACACTCATGTGTGTTATTGTCTTACAGTATGTATTATATTAGTTACACAGCTGCTGTTGTAGGACATTTTGAAATGATTTGGTGAATTCCACAGCAGTTTCATTCAACCTATCATTGGAAAATATTTTATTTTCAGTCTCTCCCATGAGGTGGGGCTGTTGCTTGTTTTTTTGGCAATTTACTTGTATATTTTCTGACACAGTTCCTTCATCTGTTTTTCTTTACTCACAGAACCAGTCCCCAAACCAACAATCATAGTTTCCTGTAATGACAACAAAATCTCCTGCACTCTGACCTGTGATGGTGACACAGCTGATGCTGAACCAGTCACCTACTGGTGGAAAGTGGGAGAGGGGAACTGGGAGGGGATTGGCAAGTTACTGACTGTTGCTAGGAGTGACAGTAAACGCCATCAAAACGGATACAAGTACACCTGCAAGCTGAAGAATAGTGTTAGTGAGAAAGACAGTGATCCAGTGGGACAGTTGTTTGGCCAAAGTGAGTGGACATTCATAAGTGTGATATTGTCTTACAGTATGTATAATGTTAGTAACACTGCTTGTTTTTTAATTGATTAACTATTTTAATTTCCTGAGCAATTTAATTAGTAATACAAATTGTGACTTATTTTCCGATTCCTCTGCAGCATCTAGTTTTGTTGGTGTTGGTGTTGGTGTTGCCATCCCATGTGCTGCAATTGCCATTCTAGGTAAGAACATCACATCTTTAGTAGCAGTGTACTGCAGGTAGAAATAGATTAATAAAAGTGAACAATGACTGTATTTCTAACATCAGCAGCAACAGTGATATGTTCCCTCTGAAGCTGATACCTGTTCTACAAGCATTTAGAGTTGGGTTCAGATGTCTAGATACTCTACGCTTGAAGTAATTCTCAAAAGCTGACAGGATAGTTAATGTACAGATTTGTTTAAGGGTTCATAAAATATAGAATTTTCTACTCCCTAGTTTTTGTGGTGTGGAGGAAAAAAACAGGTAGGAATTATCTGTGGCTCTTCATACTTACTGCATCGATAATATAAACATAATTTAACAAACGTGTCTGAAGAACGTCCTGAATCATTTTGTCTATTTTTCCTAACAGGACCTCCCAACAACACTGTGAGCAGATTTAGGAAAACTTGTGGTGGTATGTGTTATAGCTTTTGAACAAGTCATGCACGGCATACTTTAACTCGCAGCAGTGTTCATGTCTCAGCCAAGAACTCCTGAAACTTGTTTGAATCAGATTAGGGACCTTTACTTGTTAATAAGTGTGTTGTTAAGTCTGTCTAGGGTCTTAACCCAGAGGTTTTCTGTAATGGGTAAATACAGGGATACATCCTAAATGTTGATGAATGGTTTAACATTGCAAGAAATACTGTCAACAATCAGACATCTAGCGCCATAGGGACGGTTTATCATATTAAGTATCCACAAAGATAATAAAACTCAATAATTCTGTCCTCATAATACAGAGAACAAAGAGCAAGACAACACAGGCAGAGTGGACCAGGGATTGGGGAATGGAGGTTTGTATGAGTCTTAAGTGGATAGTTTACCACATAATTGAGCTGGAATCACTGAACTGTTGTTACAGTACAACTTTAACCACATTCGTCATTAGATGATTTGGTAACTCTAACAGTTAATGTAACTGATTGATTCCAAAATGTGATATATACACTGTGGAAGGTACACTGAAATCACACAACAGGAAATATATTAAAGATCAAAATCTTTACTGTACATTGTGAAATTCGTTGAGAATTAATTGACCTAATAATGGTCAAATGGAAACCAATCAGGGCATCAGTGAGCTCCTGGACAGTCTGTGGCGCTACTTGGGGACGTCAGATGCACTGATACATAACGTCCCAGAGGTTCTCAATTGAATTCTGGTCTTGGGAATATGAGGGCCAGTCAATGGCATCAATGCCTTCATCATCCAGGAACTGCCTACACACTCTGGCCACATGAGGCTGGGTATTGTCCTGCACCAGGTGGAACCCAGGGCACACTACACCACCGTAAGGTCTGACGATAGATCTGAGGATTTTATCCCGGCACCTACCAGCAGTCAGGGTACCATTGGCTAAATGTGGAGGTCTTTGCAACCGTCCAAGGATAGGCCTCCCCAGACCACTGAACCACTGCCAAACTGGTCATGCTGGATGATGTTGCATGCATCATAAAGTCTCCAGACTTTCACATCTGTCACATGTTCAGTGTGAACCTGCTCTCCTCTGTGAAGAGAACAGGCTCTGGCTCTGCTCCTCCTGTTCCTCCTCGCGCAAAGGAGCAGATACCGGTCCTGCTGTTGGTTTGATGCCCTTCTATGGCCCTGTCCAGCTCTCCTCATGTAACGGCCCATCTCCTGGTATCTCCTCCATACTCCTGAGACCGTACTGTACACACAGCAAACCTTCTTGCAATAGCACGTATGGATTTGCCATCGTAGAGGATCTGCAATTGTCTGTGGCCACCACCTGGAAAACCATTCCCATTTGGAGGTTGTCTTGCTGTTGCCTCTTCATTTTTTGAGCAGTCCTACAGCTTGAGAATCTGACAGTAATTCCACTGGAATTTTACTATGTTGTTGATTGCCATAACATTTGTCAGAGCAGATTTGCATTGCAAAGAGAAAATATATAAACCAAGTGTGTATGTCTGTGACTTTGGTTTTATCATAAGTCTCCACAAAGTCTATAAAACCTTATCATTCTGTCCTCACAATACAGAGAATAAAGAGCAAGAAAACCCAAGCAGAGTGGAACAGGAATTGGTGAATGTAGGTTTGTATGAGCTTTAAGTGGATAGTTACCACAAAATAGAGCTGGAATCACTGCACTGGTGTTAAGGTACAACTTTGACCACATTCGTCATTAGATTTTAACCACATTACAGCCAGAAGAGGACTGGTGACCCCTCTGTGCCAGGGTCCTCTCTAGGTTTCTTCCTAAAATTTGGCCTTCTTAGGGAGTTTTTCCTAGCCACTGAAATTCAACACTACTGTTGTTTGCTCCTTGGGGTTTAAGACGGGGTGTCTCTGTAAAAGCACTTTGTGACAACTACTGTTGTAAAAAGGGCTTTATAAATACATTTGATTGATGGATTGATTGATTTAGTAGCTCTAACAGTTAATGTAACTGATTGATTCCTAAATGTTAAATATATATTATACTGTATTATCAGTGAAGGAGTGTTTCATGCAATGCATCTGATTAGCAAAACCTTGAATTTCTTATCAGCTGAAGTGAATGGATTCAACAACGCTGAAGAATCTAATGGTAAGAACCTTGGTATTGTATGTGGCATTTCATTGTTGTTGATTACCTGTAGGAAAATACATAAACCAGGAAATCCCTCTACTGTTTTGTTGTAGCTTTCAGCTTGTTTGTGAAGGGAGGCTAGGGTGTGTACATGTATTCCTATTGAAAGTGTTAAACCCATGCAAATCTGGTGGGGTGAGAACATTTTGCCAGTCCTCATGTGTACGAACAGGTCCTGTGTAGCTTAGTTGGTAAATCATGTTGGTTTCAATGCTCTCACTAATGTTGGTCGCTTTGGATTATAGCTAATGTTTTACATTTCAACTTCAAGGTCTCTGATTAAATCTATGTTGTGTTTGCCTGCAGAACAAACCAAAGTCATTTTCGATGACAAGCTGTAGATTATCCAGTATTTCCGGATGGTAAGTTGCCAAATGATGCTTGGACAAGTCCCAAATGTTAGTGCCAAGTTTCAAGCTGTTATCATGCCCAGGTATCCTTTTGGTCCAAGGAATGCTCTCTCAAAATGTTCTGGTGTTCTATTTATTCTTAGGAGGTCATGAGCCCATGGATCACTCCTCAAAACTACCTGGTCTGACTGCTCACTGCTGTCCTTGTCCAAAGTCCTCATGTTTTTGCTGATCTATTGACTCCTGCTGCCACTGGCAACAGCCCACCTGGACGTCCTTGTCCACCTGGTTGTGCAGCTGATCTGGATTCTGTCTAAAGACTCTGGATGCAGCCAATCTGCATTTATTCACCTGCTGGTCATATGAATATTCGACTCACAGCCATAAGAAGACTGGCCACCCATCAGAGTCTGGTTCCTCTCTTATTTGAATTAGTAAAACATCTTATTTCCTCTTGCTTTCTGTCAGCTGGCCAGTTAGTGCTGTTAGCATTTCAGTTGGTTACGTCACTCACTAAGTGACCTTGAAGTAGTTGTTGTATTTGCTCCATAAGGGCCTCGGCAGTTACAATTGTGATGAGAGGATCACTGGTTCGAGCCCCGCATGGGACAGTCGGAGATTGGAGGATGCAATGCTGTTACACACAGGCCACTAATGTAAACTGAACCGGGTTTGGGCAGATAAAGCAATCCTTTTCCAGTGTTGGTGATCACGTCAAGTTGAGCTGCTTCTTTTATGCTGATAGGAGTGGAACTGTAAGGTTGTGTTCTGAAATAGCACATCCATAATAATGAAGGTTGTGTGTCGTTCTGCACACCACTGTTGTATTGCACTGTTATTATTCATGCGCCTGTTTGTGACCAGCCTGTTAGCTTGCATGATTCTTACCATTCTTATTCAACCTCATCAATAAGCTGTGAAAGCAAGAATAAGCTTTTGTATGTAAGACAAGCATTATCTTCTGTTTATTTGCAAAGCACAGCAGATGTGGAGAAAAGTGTGGGCTTTGAGAACTGTATCCAATACTTTCTTGGGCACTGCTTGGTGAGGCAAATATGTCAGTTAATTGATAACCATGTACCATTTCATGATTAATTCATCAGTCTTGGTGTACTCAATAAACCAGTATTACTCGGTAATCAGAATTACTCAAACATTCCCACACACACACACTCAAGTACACACTCCAGGTGAAAGCCGACAACCTACAGTGTGGAGAACAAGTATTTGATACACTGCCGATTTTGCAGGTTTTCCCACTTACAAAGCATGTAGAAGTCTGTAATTTTTATCATAGGTACTCTTCAACTGTGAGTGACGGAATCTAAAAGAAAAATCTACAAGACCACATTGTATGATTTTTAAGTAATTAATTAGCATTTTATTGCATGACATAAGTATTTGATACATCAGAAAAGCAGAACTTAATTTGGTACAGAAACCTTTGTTTGCAATTACAGAGATCATTTGTATCCTGTAGTTCTTGACCAGGTTTGCACACACTGCAGCAGGGATTTTGGCCCATTCCTCCATACAGACCTTCTCCAGATCCTTCAGGTTTCGGGGCTGTTGCTGGGCAATATGGACATTCAGCTCCCTCCAAAGATTTTCTATTGGGTTCAGGTCTGGAGACTGGTTAGGCCACTCCAGGACCTTGAGAGGCTTCTTACAGAGCCACTCCTTAGTGGCCCTGACTGTGTGTTTCGGGTTGTTGTCATGCTGGAAGACACAGCCACGGCCCGTCTTCAATGCTCTTACTGAGGGAAAGAGGTTGTTGGCCAAGATCTCGCGATACATGGCCCTATCTGTCTTCCCCTCAATACGGTACAGTCGTCCTGTCACCTTTGCAGAAAAGCATCCCCAAAGAATGATGTTTCCACAATGTTTCCACATTTCCTCCATGCTTCACGGTTGGGATGGTGTTCTTGGAGTTGTACTCATCCTTCTTCTTCCTCCAAACACGGCGAGTGGAGTTTAGACCAAAAAGCTCTATTTTTGTCTCATCAGACCACATGACCTTTCATTCCTCCTCTGGATCATCCAGATGGTCACTGGCAAACTTCAGACACGCCTGTACATGCACTGGCTTGAGCAGGGGGACTTTGCGTGCGCTGCAGGATTATAATCCATGACGCCATAATGTGTTACCAATGGTTTTCTTTGAGACTGTGGTCCCAGCTCTCTTCAGGTCATTGACCAGGTCCTGCCATGTAGTTCTGGGCTGATCCCTCACCTTCCTCATGATCATTGATGCCCCACGAGGTGAGATCTTGCATTGAGCCCCAGACAGAGGGAGATTGACCTTCATCTTGAACTTCTTCCATTTTCTAATAATTGCGCCAACAGTTGTTGCCTTCTCACCAAGCTGCTTGCCTGTTGTCCTGTAGCCCATCCCTGCCTTGTGCAGGTCTACAATTTTATCCCTGATGTCCTTACACAGCTCTCTGGTCTTGGCCATTGTGGAGAGGTTGGAGTCTGTTTGATTGAGTGTGTGGACAGGTGTCTTTTATACAGGTAACAAGTTCAAACAGGTGCAGTTAATACAGGTAAGAATGGAGAACAGGAGGGCTTCTTAAAGAAAAACTAACAGGTCTGTGAGAACCGTAATTCTTACTGGTTGGTAGGTGATCAAATACTTGTCATGCGATAAAATGCAAATTAATTATTTAAAAATCATACAATGTGATTTTCTGGATTTTTGTTTTAGATTCCGTCTCTCACATGAAAATTACAGACCTCTACATGCTTTGTAAGTGGAAAACCTGCAAAATCGGCAGTGTATCAAATACTTGTTCTCTCCACTGTATTTCAAAGCTTACTGTGACTGTGCCCCTTGATTTTTCACTACAGTCTCCTGAACATATCCTAAAATACATTCACTGCATATAGAATATTTTCTTCTGCATGAGTTGGTATGTATTTCATATCAATTGTGTTACACTGTGGCCAATGGTATGAGTGGAGTAAAATCCCAGCAACAATTGTGCCCCTTGATTTTCTGGCATATTCTGACAATATACATTCTCCTGAACATTTCCTACAATACATTCACTGCGGCGTATAGAATCGTTTTTGCTGTATAGGGCAATATGTATCCCATGTTCAGTATATTATAGTGTATTGCATTGGGGGCTAAACAGGGTGTGGAAAATATTGTGTTGCTGGATGTAGCACACCATTCCATATGATTAGTCAGGTTTGTCTTACTCTACACACTCTCCTGAACATTTCCTACAATGCTTTCACTGTGGCACATGTGTTTTGAGCTGAGGCAATATGTATTCCACAAATCTCTTTTATGTTGAAATTTTCCACATTTTTGTGACCCGGAAGTGTCACAAAAATGTTCCTCACAAGACGCTGATAGTAGCATCATGAGGAGAAATATAAGGTGGCTTCTGTAACTTTGCTGATTTATGACCCTGGTGGGCGGGGCTTCATGTTCAATTTGACAGGTGGACGGGACTTCCGGTTTGGTAGGTGGGACTGTTGGGTGGGACTTCCTGTGTGACGTATGGACTTCCTGTATGAAGTGTGTTAGGGTGGATCTTCCGGGATGACGTATGCATGTCCGGTGATTTTGTAATTTCTGATTGCATTGTTGTGTTCATGTTTGATGTATTACAATGATTGATAAACACCCCAAACAAGTGTTATAACAGTAACGAGATTTTTGATGCTTAACAAATGGGTCTTAGGGTTCCGGAATGTTAAGTTCCCAGGCAATTAATAGGCGTTACATCAGCAGCAGGATGTTTGATGTTTAACAAAACGGTGCCAGCGTTCAGCAATGCATTTTATGTTCCGATAAGTGTTACAACAGATATCTTACAATGATTGGGTGTTCACCTGTCATGTTTTGCAATGCTTTTATAGCAGAGCAATTATTCAATCTTGTTTTTTGTGAAAGATATAAAGAGTGTGTCGGGACTTTGGTGAGTTTGGTGAGTTTCAGCCCATTTTTTATTTTAACATGAAATGGGCCCTAAGATCAGATCTGCCCATTGTAATGGTCCCTAAAATACCCATTAGTACAAACTATAGTATATGCAGGTTGATAAACATCCCATATTTCCCACAAGGTTTGTAATCCACCATAGTACTTCAGTAAACACACATCACATGAACAATGCTATCATTCTGTAGGAACAAACTACGCCTGGGTCAACCAGACATTATGACTAGGTTGATTGTATTGTGGTTGGGTTTAAAATATTGTAAAAAAAAATTATTTGCATGTCTGAGCAATGATGATTTGTGAAATCAAAATGGGTATTTTAAGTCAGCATTCACTTTTGAGTTGCATTATATGGCAAATGTTACAAAGTTACCCAGAAGGTTGAGTTTAAATTTGCCCTGAACATCAGTGATTCATATGTTATTTCAGGTCAAAAAAACGTTTGTAAGTGCGTCTTCTTAAAACGTACAAGCATTAACGCAAGATTGTTTTCTTCACATTGGTAGAAATGTTTAACAGGGAACGATGCTTACAAACTGTAGTATATGTGAGTTTGAGAATACCTGTTTGTGTTTGTGTTTTCCCTCTTGCCTGGCAACAATACAAACCTGGCTTCTCCCTGGTTTACATCTGAGCTCTGTGCCATGAATCAGAAGGGCCGCCAGCTTGAACGTCGAACCAGAACTGGCCTAACTGTTCATGCTGAAGCCTATATTCTTCACCTCTCCTTGTACAGAGATGCTCTTCATGCTGCCAGAACCTCTTTCATCTCCAACACCATCAAAACCTCCAACACAAACTCCCAGACTTTGTTCTCCACTATCAGCAAATTCCTCCTACAACACAGTGAGCCCTCTAACACCATCCACTGTGCTCGTGAACTATTTTCTTCAGTTCTTCAAGGACAAGATTACTCACATTAATGCTTCCTTGGCTAACCCATCTCCCCCAGTTCCTTCTTCCACTGTCAACCACCTACTCTCCCCTGTTTTACAAACCCTCCTGAGCAGCTTCACCCTAGTCAACTCACCATTTATCACAAAACATATTTTATCTTCAAAAACAACTACCTGCTCCCTGGATCCCCTTCCTGACACTCATTAAGGCCTGCTTTCCTGCTCTCTGTCCTTACATCACTCAAATAGTCAATCTTTCTCTCCACCATGGCATCGTCCCCTCCAGCTTTAAACATGCTGTTGTCACACCCATCCTAAAGAAACCTGGCCTGGACACTACCAACTTCAATAACTTCCACCCCATCTCCAACCTCCCCTTCCTTGCGAAAACCCTGGAAAGGACTGTTGCCACCCAACTTCAATGCCACCTCCTCAATAACTGTCAGTTTGAGCCTTTTCAATCTGGCTTCCGACCACTTCACAGTACTGAAACTGCCCTCCTCAAAGTTGTTAATGACCTTCTTGTCTCTGCTGATGCTGGCACCCTCAACATCCTTATCCTGCTTGACCTGAGTTCTGCCTTCAACACAGTCAATCACCAGATCCTCCTCACCAGGCTCAAAGCCTTGGGTGTTGAGGGAGCCGTACTTTCCTGGCTACACTCATACCTCAACAACCGTACTCACAATATTTCAGTCCATGGTCTTAATTCTGACTCAGCTGTAGTCACACAAGGTGTCCCCCAGGGTTCCGTTCTTGGGCCCCTGCTCTTTATCATCTACATCCAACCCCTTGATCAGATCCTCTTGTCACCTTAAACTGGACTTCCACTGCTATGCCGATGACACTCAGAACTACCTCAGCACTAAATCCCTCACCAACCCTCCTCTGTCTCATATTGAAACTTACCTGGCAACAATAAAACCTGGCTACAGCAGAACTTCCTCAAGCTTAAAGGTGACAAAACTGAACTTCTACTGCTTGGTACAAAATCCACACTAACCAAAGCCGGCACCTTCACCCTCACTATTGATGACTGTTGTATCTCTATCCCCTCATGCACACAACCTCTGTGTCATACTGGACTCCTCACTCAGCTTCCAACAACACATAAAACAGACAATCAAATCCTCATTCTTCCACTTCCGCAATATTGCCAAGTTACAGTCTTCCCTGTACCGCACTGATGCTGACACCCACATTCATTCATTTCTGCCCGTCTTGACTATTGCAATTCTCTCCATTCTGGCAATAACCTTTCATTTCTTTGTAAAGTACAACTAGTTAAAAATTCAGCTGTAAGACTTCTCACACACTCAAAAACCTGGCAGCACATCACCCCCACAGGCTCCCAAACTCTAAACACATTGACTTCTCTTCTCACGTATAAAGCCCTTCACCAGCTTGCTCCACACTATCTCTTGGACCTTATTCCCATATACCATACACCGCACCATGACAGTCTGTTTTTTATCTCTTGTTTAGGGTGAGTGGAATTGAAAACAGCCTTGTTTGGAAAACACATTTTTGAACCTTCTAACCTTGTTAAGTAGACTTAACATTATTAATCGTCAGCTTTAAATATCTGTCTACGCTTGGTCTTCTGTAAACCCTCTTTGTTTTTATTTCAGACCAAGTAACCAGCATCAGTGTCAGTTGACCTGCACAGTGGTGATCTTACACATCCTGAACGGCTACTTTTGGTCTAAGTCTAATTATTTACAGACATTTTCAGCATTGTACTAAAATGTTATTAACATTACGACAATATGCATACAGCTGAATCTTTGTACTCTATATATATCAATCAGCAGTGTGGGGACCCTGTGAAGATGGAGACTACATCACCATAATGGTTTCAGTTATGGACCTTGTGGCTGCACAGCATCAGGGGATTTTTGTTGCATTGTTCCTCCATTACACAATGCTTGAATGCTGAAGGTAATACATACAGCTCCGGAAAACATTAAGGGACAACAGGAACAGAAGCTTTCAATTTGCAGTGGTCTCTTAATTTTAAAAGTTCTGTTCCTCACTCAAAACCTTCCTTTTTGACTTTTTTGGAAAGGAAAGAAAAAGGTGCAGTGGTCTGTTAATTTTTTCCGGCACTGTATTTACAGTCAACTCATCAAAACTGTGATGTATGTAAATATGTTTGAGACAGAATATTATTTTAACTTGTAGATGGATCATAATTTTAAGTGGATCGTACACCAATTTATGTTATTATAACTGAAATGAAACATGGATCTTAAAAAAACTAAGTGTGAAGCTAGAGAAATGGCAAGAGATAATACTAACTCCAGACCAGACACGGAACAACCATCAACATCTATACATAATCAACAGAACACACCCCAAAATACAAATGAACCGGCCAATACTTTATTACACAAAAATCTGGACTATTCCACAGATACTAAGTTTGTTATCAGAGGTTAGATTTTTTACATGATCTAGTTGACCCCCTACAAATTCTCTGACGCAGATTCATTGCAATGACCCAGATGATTTTGAAAGGTAAAGATCTTTAGCACAATGTGGTGTTAATACAACGTAATGAGTTTGACAATGTGGAATTACGACAGTGGATACATTTCCAAAATACTGGTGAAGTTGGTGATTTTGGCACATTCTATGCACTCATTATGGAAGGCTTGGATTATTTGATTGTTAGAGCCAGTGGTGTCGTTAGGCCTGGGCGTCTGGGGCTATAGCCCCATATCTTTAATGAATAGGCCCGGATCTCAAATTGACCAAAAAAAATTCTGAAATAGCCCATGTTCTATGCATCTATAATTCCGATCGCACATTATGACAATGTAGATGTGTAGGCCACTAGCATGTACATTGAAATGGACAGATAGTACAGGGTTTTGTACTATCTGTCCGGGGTTTTGTATCTTAGAGACTAGCTTATAATGTTTTTGTAAATCATTAATATAAAAAGACACAGCATCTTTATAACTCAGACCTCTTGTCATTAGATAGAGAAATAACGCACAATGTTGTCCACACGTGGTTGAAATCATGTCCTGGACTTGTTTTGAACATTATTCCACATTCTCACAGGTTTGCAGAAATGCACTGATGGCTGATGTCATAAAACCTTCCAACACCATTATCTGTGATGTAAATAGCCAGCAGGTGCTCCCCAGGGTGATTGCTCGGGTGCGTATTAACAATAATCATTGATGCAACATCTTGGACTGGTCCACTACGTAGTTCATAGAATGACAGCACACCATAGAAATCCTAGACTAAAGGTTAAAATTGCTTCACCACACTGGTCAACTCTGCGGTATTCATTTACACGCCATTTGGTTATTGTTTCCTAATACTAGTCAACCATGACTTGTCTCCTGTTCAACACTTCGATAATGGAGTCAAAAATTTTATAAACAACCAAATTAAATGTGTGGGGCAGTGGTTGTCTCATCTCACGTCGTACATTCCCTGACTCGATCAAGGATAGGTGCTGCCCGCATTCCTCATTCGGTGCGCAGTTGAATGCATAGCCATGTAAGAAGTCAGACCTGTCAATAAGTGTTGGTCCTTTAAGTGTTTTCCTGAAGCTAAGGCCAATTGGTAAAATTCATGCATTGCTGACCCCACTGTGTAATCTGTTTGGAACGGTATGCTAGGAAATTGCTGACCGTCCACATACATAGCCTTAAACTACAAATTATAGTGTTTGAAATTAAATAGATTTTTTGTGTAACTTCCTGTAAAACTGTCATTGTTCACCAATCCAACGACAATGCATTTTGGCAGGGGTCCTAAAAATAAGTTTTCCTGGTTACAAATGTGACCCCCCCCACCGGTAAACGAAATGTCTTCATACACACTCAATTGGGTACTTGGCAGTGGTTGAGATTAGCGCTTGAGCGTGTTCAAGTTTCATGGCTGATGATACAGCCACTTTCTTGACAAAGAGGGACGCAGATAATATATGCAAACTATGATGCATCCACTGCTCCCATAAGGCAGAACTCCTAACCGTTATGTCAACGCAGTTTAACATGAGTTTCTCTTGAGAGAAGTTATCACTATGAACAGGGCCGATCATTTCAAATGTTGTACTATCCGCTGAATAGACAGCCCTTATTGGGAGTCCATCATTCTCTCCTCCATGTGACCTGCGGTATCCTTGAAAAACAAACCAGTTGACAATTGTGTCTTTAATCACATTCATAATTCAGAATGCTCTCTATAACAGCTCTGTAGGGTTATGTGTTGCTACTCTGGCTAATTAAACGATCACCCAAGGAAACGTCCATTTGTGAAAATAGGGTGGGTATCGGGTAGTTGATAGCCCCAACACGTGCTCCGGCATCAATATTAGTTCCGTCCGGTTCAGTGAGTTTTTTTGCGTAGGTACAACAAAGTATTGTTTAGGTCAACGTAGTCTTCGCCATTTCCTGTAATAAAAAACTCCAGAGGAGCTGCCTCTGATATTGCAGATAGGGTTGGTGTTTCAATATATAATTTTTCTCAATAGATGTCTGTGTGAAAGCAACTATGAATAAATCCAACTCTGTTTTCATACATTCACCAGACATATGGTGTAGGAGTGCCATCTTTCTAAAATATGTTCTTAATCAACCTTGCGGTGCTCCCTTTGAGTGTCCTCTGAGCTGTATGTTTTCTTTTAACCGTGGCTCTTGTTTTTGTCTCATTCTTGCGTTTTTTTCTCTTTGGTAGGCTCCTCCTACCAGATGGTCTCTTTCTAACACCTTGAGTCATAACTGTCAATCCTGATCCATCAGGACCATAAAATTGCTGACAACAATTCCAACTATATTCTTTGCTGCATTTTTCAAATGTGGTTTTGCTATTGAGGACCCACACTTCAACAAAGGTATTGTGTTGAGATAAATAAAGTTTAAATAATGCTGATTTAATAACCATGTATTTCTGTGTTTCTGTTTTATTAAATTGTATGCCGCAGCCAGGTTAGGAAAATATGATTGAATACAATAACTATCAAGGTTTAAAACTCCATCATGCTGTTGTAATTCTCACACCTTGTCTCTGTGAAGAATGGGTCAAGACAGCGTTTTGTCTCACACTCACTCACACTCAATCTGACTTTTCACCTGTCTTATTGAGAGAGATAGGATTAAAATCCAACATTAACATGCAGAAAAAACCGCCTCCTATATAGCAGGAAGCAGGAAGAAACCCCCTGATGTCCTAGACTAGGTTAATTCCTGTAACCTTGTAAAGATTTCACATCTGTATGCAAGAATCTGTTATTCTGTAACCGAAAATGACCCCAAGGGGGCAGAGTTTAGAGCATGTCCTTCCTCATTGGACAGCAAAGAAACCAATGAGATTCGTCCAACATGTCACCATGTCAACGAAGAGCTGGTTTTTACTCACAAGAGTGAAAAGTAACAGCCCCTGGGGCTAGAGGAATAAAGCCAGTAGAGAAACAGGGATCTGGGCGAATAGATGTGGAGACTTAAGGGTTAAAATAACTATTTACAGGCCCGCTGAACATTTGACATATTTGGCACATCAACATTACACATATTATTGACTGACAATTATGACTAACCAAATCAAATTGTTGATCTTATTGTGTTCGACAGAGGCTGTGTTCTCCATAATCGGTAAGACAGGTTTTTATTACGAGTAACCGAACTATTGACGTACGCGGTGAATCTTTCACCCGAATGTCTGTTAGCTAACTAGTGTGCTTTTTACTTGTAATCATTGTGTTTCTATACGAAATCGCAGAACAAAAGTCGAAAACATTTATAGCGGCATTATGTAAAACCAAAGGTTATTATATTGTACAGATAACTTCCTACATTTATTTACTCTATCCTATCCTATATGGGAAATCTGTGTAGATACTTTTCACCTTTTCACCATCAGAATGTAAGGATCCATTCCCACTACAGAGGTCCGGGGGCACATTCTGTAACAAGTGGGAAGCTCAGAAAGTTTATGTCACTTTCAATACCAATGGAGAAACATATTTGTATCTTTCAAATGAAGTGTTACCCTGATTTCTAACATGGATACTTTAATTTATGAAATGTTTTTTGCAGAGAATGTTCATCGTGAATTGGGAGGCGAAGTTGTGTTGATGCCGGTCTCTGTGACTAACCTCCCCTCATCAATCCTATGGAGGCTGGGGCAGAACAAGGTGGCAGACTTTGACACAGATTTTGGCCCTGACGTAACCTACTATGGTGACTTCAACGGCCGCACAACCCTAGATACAACTACTGGAGAACTGATAATCACCGGGTTGAGGAAAACAGATGAAGGGGTGTACTCTGTGGAGTTTAACAGCAAACCGCTTGAGAAGACCTATACATTATCTGTTCTCAGTAAGTGTGTGCGTGCCAGTCCAAATGGCTTGAACAGAACTACAGGTAATGCAGTGTCTCACAGGCATTTTCTGATAGTTCCTTAATCATTTACCTTCTCTTATAGAACCAGTCCCCAAACCAACAATCATAGTTTCCTGCAATGACAACAACATCTCCTGCACTCTGACCTGTAAAGGTGACACAGCTGGTGCTGAACCAGTCACCTACTGGTGGAAAGTGGGAGAAGGGAACTGGGAGGAGATTGGCAAGTTACTGACTGTCACTAAGAGTGACAGTAAACTCAATCAAAACGGATACAAGTACACCTGCAAGCTGAAGAATGGTGTTAGTGAGAAAGACAGTGATCCAGTGGGACCGTTATTTGACCCAAGTGAGTGGACATTCATAAGTGTGATATTGTCTTACTGTACAGCTCTGGAATAAATTAAGAGACCACGGCACCTTTTTCTTTCTTTTCCAAAAAAGTTGAATAGGAAGGTTTTGAGTGAGGAACAGAAGCATTCAATTTGCAGTGGTCTCTTAATTTTAACCCTTTTGTTCCTCAAAATCTTTCTTTTCAACTTTTTTGGAAAGGAAAAAAAACGTTACAGTTGTCTCAATTTTTTTTCCAGAGCTGTATGTATTATGTTAGTAACACTACTGGTAGAGATTTTGAGGGGATTTACCTGAGACATGTAATTTAACGTATTCATACATAAATATGTTATTTTCAGAGTCTTCCTCAACTACATGGATTGTTGCTGTTGCCATCATCGTGCCTATTGTTTTTTTTGTGCTCATAGGTAAGAACAAAGCAACTATTGTAAAAGTACTTCACATATAAGCTGCTTATTAAAGGTGAACATATATTTTCTTGCCAAAAACCAGATGAAATAACATTAGAAACAAGAGTGATTTTCCAGGGTGTTCAGTGTTCAGGTGTTTAGTAACTATAGGCTGGTTGTCTTGCTGCTTGAATAATATATGGTGTCTTATTGCAGCTGAAGCATTGAAAGGTTGCTGAAGGCATTCCCAATAGCTGACAGAGTAGCTAATTCACATACTTGTACTTTAAACGTTTATAAAATGTTTGCTTTTTTACTCTCTAGGGTTTTTGGTGTGGAAGAAAATAACAGGTAAGATGAGTCTGCCTCTTCAGACATGCTGTGTTATTATTATGAATGTCAATTGAATTAAAGTCTTTAAGAGTTACTTATTGTGTAAATTTCTCTCAGATTATTCCAACGACAGCGTAAAAGAGTTTTTGCTCAAGATTCTTCATCACCTTTGTGTTTTCTGTCATTGTACTGGTGTTACTTTAACTTAACTCTCTAATCTTGGTCCCTAATCAATCTGCTAAGAAGTTCCTAAACACATAATTATTCATGCACTGCCCACGTTACCTCACAGCCCAGTGGTGTTCAGGTCTCATCCCAGAAACACAGACTGCTGTTTGAATGAGATCACGGACCTTTGCTCACTAATGAGATCACAACTTAGAATCAAGTTTTCTCTTGTAATGGGTAAATACAATGATATATCCCAAATGTTGATGGATGATGTAACTTTACAGGAGAGACAAACAACAGTCAGACACCTCGTTACCCAGAGACAGTTTATTGCACTGTAGGTGATGGTCCGGTCGACAACTGTGGAGCTGCAGGGGTTCCCACTTTGGGGTCCACTGACACTGGTTGTAGTTTTGTAGGGGATAAGTCTTCTAGAGGTCGCTCCTTTAATCAGAGTAATAACAATCCATCCACTGAAACAGGTATTAACACTTACACACATATTACATGGTACTTCTGTTGGGCTACTTTGGCACTGAGAAATACGTGGAAATGTTGAAATGTTGGTTGTGACATCTGTGAAAAGACGGTGGTGGCTTGCATTAGTTTAGCAGTTTGTAGGCTAAAATCAACTGCGCATATGATCAATTGCACTATAGAATTATTAAGTGCAGTTTAGCACTTCAAAAATATTGCCCATAGAGATAAGTATGGACAAGGATCCTGTCAAGCATGCTATTTAAACTGTTTTTCTTCTATCATTTCAGTCTGCGTCTTCTGCTTCATTTGTTCAGCTCTTTTTTACCATTTTATTTTTGAAAACTGTTTCCATTTTGCTTTGTTTGAAGAAGACTGTTGCCAGTTTAGAGATGTGGATTGGCTTCACATATTTTGTGTCTGAGAGCTTTAAGGGCTTATGCATAAACTGTTTCTAGCATGTTTTGAATCTAGCAAATTTCCTCATCACACAGTATTCCCACCATAGATGTTAATTGAATGTTTAACAGGTCTATTTCTGATCTTCCGCAGCTAAAGACAGTGAGTGACTCAACCCACCCACAGGTAGGTCAACCAGTTAATTTAAAACCACATAAGGAGGAGCTTTAAAAGAGGTCAAAGGA
The DNA here is from genome assembly GCF_011004845.1 of Esox lucius. Lineage (NCBI taxonomy): Eukaryota > Metazoa > Chordata > Actinopteri > Esociformes > Esocidae > Esox > Esox lucius. The sequence continues at coordinate 12,684,300 of NC_047590.1, forward strand.
ACATAGATGGTTGTATCCAGGAAGTTGCTGTGTAAATAAATATAAACATATTAATAATGTTTAATGTAATCCGTTCAAGTAAATACAAACCCTAATTTTGTCTGTGTATCCAACATAATCTAAAACTTTATAAAACAGAAATAACTTGTTAATAGGCATTAAATAACGTAGGAGAGAATGCTTTGTTGATGTTATTCTTCTGTGTTGACGACAAGAAATGGTTTGTATGAATCTTAAATGGTTACTTTGCCATGTTACAGCTGGAATCTCTGTTCTGGTGGTTAATGTTCACTCAAAACACATAACACATATTCATGGATGATTTGATTCCTGTAAATGATTGATTCTTAAAAAGTCAAATAAATAATATACTGTGCACTCAACAGCCACTTTATTAGGTACACTTTCTAGTATTGGGTAGGAACCTATTTTGCCTCTGTTTGAAGGTTTCTTATGCACACCACTGTGGTAAAGAGTGGATATTTGAGTATTTGTGGCTTTTCAGCTTGCATGAGTCTGGTCTCAGTCAGGTGTTTTTGCCCACTGGACTAATTCATCAATAGACAAATTATGATAAGGTGATACATCTAAGTTATACATGGTTACTCATTCTCTTAAAAATCTGTCTTCTACAAATTGATATAGATCAATCAGACCTCACTCCAGCAAAACAAAGCACTTTTCTCCCCGTTTCTCCATGTTTTCCCTCTTAAATTCAGACCGTATCATTTTATTTATGTGTCAGCACGTATGGTGCTGTGTGTTTCCCTTTATAAACATCCATCTCCATGTTGGATGTGATACCTACTGCTCTAAACGCATTGATTTAAGTTTAGTCCCCATTAGGAAAAAGGTTAATTTCAGCTTGTGTTAGATTAGATTTAGCGTAACATTTGGAATTGTGGTTAGGTTTAGAATTGGGCTTACTTTTTAGATTTTGGCACCAGGGTTTAAGGTTAGGTTAAGTTTAGTCCTAAATGTTAGGTTATTGAGATTAGAGTAGGTTCAAGTTTAGGGTTAAGGAACTGGAAACATAATAAAACAGTTTTCTGGTTTCCAAAATGATTTAAAAAAATAACCTGTGTGTCTAAATCTAACTCTTCTCTTGTGTTTATTCTGCAGGAGAAACTCTTAACTACCAAGGCCAAGGATTAGAGGAGCCAGTATTTTAGGATGGTAAGTTGATCTTACCAAAACACCTACCAAAAGATGTATTGACAAGGAAGTGCTTGGAATCACTTCCATTGTTATTCTTGTACAGTATGTATATAAATGTTGTGATAACTTTTGTCAAATGAACAACTGAGATTGCTAATGTTCGAATAAGTAAAGCAGTTGCTGTACCTGATACATTAAGTAGCTTATTCCACCCAGCTATTTTCTCACCCTAACTTTAATACCAGACCAAGAGATTGTCCAGAGGACCAGAAAACATGCTTTCTTACATTCAACCAAAACAAGAAAGATATTTCATATGTTGAACTGTTGGCAGTGTATAAACTGTAAAGAAACATCATGTGAAAACTAAAGTACATTCTACAGCTACAGTGGGTATAGAAAATAATCACCCCCCTTTAAAATAATCACATTTTGTTGCTTTGCAGCCTGAAATGAAAACGGACAAAAATATTTTTTGTTTTATTCAGCTGTATTTACAACTTATAACATCCAGGTGAAAGATATAATACCAACTTAATACCAAAATGACTTGTAAACCCAAACAGGTGTAGTTAATCACTTTCTCAATAGCACACTAAGCCAATTGACTTTCAACTGTGATCAGCTGTGGTCATTTTGATTAGCTCAGCATGAAACAAGCTTTTCCTGAAACGTTTCAGTCCTTGGTAGTGCAACTGAAGAAAACATTTAATTATGGGTGGCAAGACATTGTCAAAATATCTCTGGGATAAAGTTGTGTACAGGCACAAGTTAGGAAATGGATACAAAAAAATTCAAAGGCTTTATCAGTGAATAGAAGCGCAGTGAACTCTATTATTAAGAAGTGGAAGGTATTTGGTACAACACAGACCCTGGGTCAGGATGTTGCTCCAAACTGGATGAAAGAGCCAGGAGGAAACTGGTCAGAGTGGCTTCCAAGAGGCCTACAGCAATTCTGAAGCAGTTGCAGTAATTAATGACAAAGAGTGGTCATTGTGTGCATGTGACAACAATATCACAAATTCTCCACAAATGTGGCTTGTATGGGAGGGTTGCAAGAAAAAAGCCACTCCTCCAGAAAGGCCCCATACAGTAACGACTGAGCTTTGCCAAAACACACCTTGAAGATTCTAAGGCCGCGTGGAAAAAGGTGTTATGGTCAGATGAGACTAAAATTTTATTATTTGGCCTCAACACCAAACGATATGTCTGGCGAAAATCCAATACAGCTCACCATCCAAATAACACCATTCCTACAGTAAAGCCTGGAGGTTGTAATGTCATGTTATGGGGTTGTTTCTCTGCAGCAGGGACTCGAGCACTTGTCAGGATAGAAGGAAAAATGGATGGGGCAAAATACTGTCAAATTCTTGAGGAAAATCTGCTGTTCTCTGCCGGAAAGTTGTCAATGGGAAGATTTACCTTCCAACATGTCAATGACCCAAAGCACACAGCAAAACTGACCACACAGTGGTTGAAGGATAAAAAGGTGAATGTCCTTGTATGGCCTAGTCAGAGCCCGGACTTAAACCCAATTGAAAATCTGTGGAATGACTTGAAGACAGCAGTCCACAAACAGTCACCATCAAATTTAACTGAACTTAAGCAGTTCTGCAAAGGAGAGTGGTCAAATATTGCAACGTCTAGATGTGCAAAGTTAGTAGAGACATATCCCAACAGACTAAAGGCTGTGATTAAAACAAAAGGTGGTTCAACAAAATACTGACACAAGGGAACTCAGTGATGTTTTTTAATTTGGAAAAAAAAAATCTGATATGTTGGTGTTATATCTTTCACTTGGATGTTATAAGTTGCACTGAGTAAATACAGCTGAATGAAACAAAAACTGTTTTCATTTCAGGCTGCAAAGCAACAAAATGTGGTTATGAAAAAGGGGGTGATTATTTTCTATACCCACTGTATACCAGGTCACCTTTTTATAAAAAGTTATTTTGGAGATTCAGTTGTTGTTATGAGGAAGTTCGATTGCATTATGTTGAACAACCTCATATTTAGACTTCTGTAAATGTTTTGCAAATACAGATGCATCTTGAACAGTTTGAATATCATGGATTATTTTTTTCTTCCCGTAATTAAAATAAAAAAGTGACACCTTCTAAATTCATTCATATTCTAGATTAATTATACAAAGTGAAACATTGGAATACTTTTTTATTTTAATCTTGAAGATTACGTCTTACGGCTCATGGAAATCAAATATCCAGGATCTCAAAATATCTGAATAAAAAATGTATGATACAGAAATGTCGACCTGAGAAGAGCTCTAATCATCTAATAAACTCCCTGAGGCACATGAATCGGGGGCATTGGTCCAGACTAGAAAGGCACCCCAGGCCACAGCTTGCAGTCCTTGACATCCTCCTACAACCTCTCCAATGAACAAGATGTTTTCATGCTATAGGGACTGTCACTGACTTTATGTCAGCACCACAGCTGGTGCCCCTAGCCTGAAAATCATTGTTCACTGTTTCCTAGTATTAATGCTTGACCTTTATTTAATGTTACATAGGTGTGCAAATTTTTGTTTTTGTCTAATGTTATAAATCATGACTTTGTGGTTCTATGATACCTTTTCTATGTGTAAATGTATTTTGGGATGCTTGTTCACACAGTCAAGCCAATCGAGTTTGTGGAATCGGCCTTGGTTTGTATATCATGATCTCATTGACTCTGACCCCCCCCACCCCCCCCCCCCCCCCCAATAATATAGCCGACAGGGAATTTTAGATCCGGAATTTTAGTTTGGAAACAAATGAATTCCCAGCCACTCCCACACAAGGTAAAATACAGCGCAGGGAGGGTGGATTGAGAGTAAAAAGTTCTGGGTAGCTGAGGATAATAAATCCATGTTCATTTTCAATATTATTTATGAAATCTTGAAACTCTTCAGAGGTGCCTTTAATTAATACTTGTAATTAAAAATCTTACAAGCATTTAGTTCACCTTCAGTGCATTTATCTGTTTATTTAGTTGTGTTGACCAATCAAATTTGGAGACAGTGCATGGATGTGAATCTGCAATGAACAAATTATGTAAATATTTATTGCATAAACTCTGCTAATATTCTGTGGTTTATTTTTTTCAATAAAGGAGTTAAGATATTTTTATTGCACAAATACCAACATAAAAAAGTATATCAATATAGAAGAAAAAACATGCAAGGGGGTACAATGAAATACAGATTATACCTGATATATTTTAGGGGTTCTGTTGAAGTCTAACACTTCCCCGAGTTGGTTTGATGGAAAGGAGAATAACACACCAGGAGTCATGTCAATTACCAATACCTTATGTTTATTACAGAAGCTTCTGGAAACAGAGTGCCACCCCAGAATGTCTAAACATCAGCAGTAACACAAGTACTATTCAGACTAAGAATACACCTAGAAAGCTGGGGGGGGGAGATAGCCAAGCATGTGTGCCATTCGTCCAGTTTATGTCCTTTACCTTATATGTGTATGTGCAGCCCAACCATCATTTTGCCCTTTGTGGTTTCTCTCTTGTCTATTCTTAATTCACCCCTGCCCAGACTGTGTGTGTGTGTGTTATTTATCTGTCCCCCTTTGTTTCCTGTTAGTCTGACACACAGGCTTAGTCTACTCTTCCACCCCCAGCAACAGCCTAAATAAAATTTCCTGTTTTCTACTTGCAACCTTCAGTTTCAGCTTATGCCTCATACATTCAGCATCTTGCTTCAATGCTCACAACAGTTTGACAGCTTATACATTCAGTGTATCCACAGTTCCTTGGCACTTGTGATTGCCCCTGTTGGCTGGTTAGGCACAGTTGACAGACAGGTGTTAAATTTAAAGTTTCAATTTAAGGTTTTAACAGAACTGGCCACAGATGCACAGCGATGCAACATGGACTTTGGGTTATAGCTTGACAATCCTTTAACTCGTTATCTGCGGTTATCTCAATGATGCACAGGCCATAAGCAAACACTTGAAAGTTTGAAACCGACTTATTGTTTTTGACATCCTCCACAGAACTAGAGATCCCCAATTATGCCCAGCTTCTCATTATACACTGCCTCTCAATGGACAGATTTACAGCTGTCCTGAATTAATACGAAATTATAAACTAATATTTATTCTACCCATTCTCCCTAGCCTTTTGTTTAGCAATATTATTTGAATTTACTACTCTAAACCCTAAAGCACTGTTTCTCATCGGGTGCGTTCAGATGACGACGGGGGGCTCTGGAAGCAATATTTTGGAAAGGGAGGCGTTGAGTCTGAAGGTGGGGTTTGTTTGAAGGTGAGTTTACACCGAAGATTCACAACAATATGAGTTGAACTATTTGCAAAAAACGGTTGTCTGCAACATTAAACCTGCTAGTTAACGCCATTGCGACTTGACGAGACAGTGTATCGTAACTCTTAAGTGTTTCTGTCAGCTTGTTGAGGCGCAGCACCTGCCCCTTTGCCCCTTGATGCCCCACAAAGTGCCCCTTTGTCACGGCAAAAAACCAAAAATAATAATGTAATTAAAGGCCCTTTTGTGAAGGCCTGCCCAAATCTAACTATTAATGAAAAATAATGTAATCGTAAATAAAATGAACTATATGATGACCTTTCACCTGACGACCTCATCCAGACCGGGACGATTTGCCGCACGCGCGTTTTTCAATTTCCGTACGCGCACCACTACCAGAAGGAGAGGATCTTCAATACCGCTGCTGCTGGTAAGTGCTGTTCTCAGCGAAGCGGTGTGTTTGTAATGTTTACTGATTATTATTATTTTACAAGAACGACATGAAGAGAGCATGGAGCTGTTGTGTGTGTGTGTGTGTAGCCTAGAAGTAACGTTTAGTTTGCGGTTTTTTTGAGGGAGAACAGTTTCATGGGCGTAGAGGGGTCTTGTCTTTTTATGTTATTTGACTAAAAACTATTTATATTTTGAACTATTATTATTATTCCAGTATTTATTTAAAAAACGGAAAAATAATTATCACAACACTTGTAAAGGCTTATACTGATTTTCTCATCCTCCGAATAGGCCTATGAATCCTGTTTTATAATCCTTATCATTCAAAAAATGAATACATTCAGAACAGGATTAAAATATAATTATATTTTATATGACAAAAATATATTTTTTCTACAACAGCAACAGTAGTGTTTACAACAGCAACATCTCCATAGCCTGTAAACTCAATAATATATGTCTGGAAATAATACATGTAAAAATATCAATGTCAATATAAAATGAACAATATACCTGACTTGACACCATAGTGCAGAGTGAAGGAGATATGGCCCTAATAGATTTCAGGAATGAAATGTCCCTGTGTTTGTGTGTGTTCTGCAGTGCAAAGATGCCTCGCAAAAAGAGGAGAATAAAACAATAATAAAAGGAGGAGCTGCTTGAGGCAGCAAAAGGCAGTGGATCCTATCCAGCTGGTTTATGAACAGCACAACAGGTAAGAATAACACATGTAGCCTGCCATTTGTTTACACTCCAAAGGTATTTTAGACTTCAACTACAACAGTAATAATAATTACTAAATTGCAGTGAATCAGTTATTTAATGTTTTGTATCAAAACTGAAGGTATTATTGATTAGGTGCAAGAGTAGTAGTGATAGTTAAAATAATAGATTAATGTTGAAATTGTGCCTTGTTCCAAGATGGACAGAGAGTGGAAATTAATAGATCAGATGATGAGATGGATATAAAGGCTGGAGAGAAAGAGGGAAATGTAGAGGCACAAGAGACAGAAACCGTGCAGGGAACAACAAGCCAGGAGACAGAGACTGGAGAGAAAGAGGGAAACGTAGAGACCGAAACAGTGCAGGGAACAGCAAGCCAGGAGAAGGAGACAGAAGCCAGAGAGGAGCTATTCTTTAACCTACTTGGACTACAACACCCAACTGACCCTGCCAATGTCCTACAATTCAACATAAAGTACGATGAGGCCTTTATCCGAATGTGTGATAATATTGGACCCTGCCAACCAGCACTGTCATTTCCAAAGAATGTAGAGGGACTGTCATTTCAGAAGAAGTGGTATGAGAATAACCCATGGCTAGAATATTCTCCTAGCACTGATGCCATGTTTGGTTTCAGCTGCCGTCTTTTTTAAATGATGAAAGATACAAGAGTCACACTAACTGGAAAACTGTAGAGTTAAATCACTGGAGGAAGGCTTTGGAAAACATTTAAGAGTACAGTGCCTCAGAAGCTCACGTGTGGTATGGTGAGGTGGAACTCCTTCAAGAAAAAATACCGGAGGCCACTTTTGAAGTGGGTGACCTTGAGTCACAAGCTGCAAAAGACAAAGAGAGGGAGAGGAACAGAGAAGTGTTGTCTCGTTTGATTGCCATTACTCTTTTCCTGGCAAGACAGGGCATGTTTTTCAGGGGAGATGATGAGACTTCATCAAGCCAAAATCAAGGGAGTTAGTGGAGTTGTTCAGCAAGTATGACAGTGTAATTAAATTACACCTTGATGCCGTAAAAGAGAAGCAGGGAACCCAAAAAATACCTCTTGTCTCGCTCCTCTCGAACATAATCCAGAATGACATAATCAAAGCTTTGGCTATACCTGTAAAACGTGTAATCAGAGAAGAAATTCAAGAGAGCAAAATATTTTCGATACTTCTGGATGAAACAACAGATGTGTCCCACACTGAACAGGTTTCCTTTGTTGTGAGATATGTACACAACATGAAAATAAAGGAGCGATTCATTCAGGTGTGCAATGTGCATTCAACAAGTGGAGATGCTCTTGAAAATCACGTCATGGCTCTACTGGAAGAAAATGGCCTGAAAATATAAAAAACATCTGGAGTCAAGGTTATGATGGGGCTGCAAACATGAGTGGGCACTATAAGGGACTTGTATGTGCACTGTCAGGCACACTGCCTTAATCTGGTATTGGTAGAAAGTGCAAAGTCAAACATCTGTTTTGTCAACTTTTTCAATCTAGTTGAAAAACCTCTTCTGCATTTATTGAAATGCAGAAGAGGAAGCACCCCGATCAGCGTCCACTGGAGTTGAAGAAACTGTCAGATACTCGGTGGGCCTGTAGAGAGAGTGCACTTAAAACTCTGGTGAAGGTCCTCCCATCTGTCATGCAGTTCCTTGAGGAAAAGACACAGCAAAATCCCCCAGACTCCTCAGCTGGTGATGCAATAATCCTTCTAAAAAGCATACATTTTGAGTTTTTCTTGTATCTGGAGATCACCTGTCCAATCTTCCTGGTGACTGCAGTTGTATCTGATGCATTGCAGCAGAAAGACATGGACCTGGCTGCAGCATACAGCATTGTTGATGGAGTTCTGCTGGCCTACAGCAGAACAGAAGAAGAGTTTGAGAACATTTATAAAGAGGCTACAGAGAAGGCTGCATCAGTGGCCCTGGATCCTCCATCTGAGGTCCCTGGACAAGCTAGGAGGAGGAAAGTGCCAGAAAAGGTTTTCTGCCACATCCGCTACGACTGACCATGCTTTCCCAACTTTGCAGAAGTACTACCGTGTTAAAGTGTATTACGTTTATGTGGACACAATGATACAAGAGCTTCAGAGACGCTTTAAAGGAGGAGATAATTCCATATGGGATATCTTGCATGCCTTACTTTGCCTGGCAGTCACAGAGAACTAGAAAACAGCAAGCATTCCACCTGCAGCACTCTAAGCTGTGAAGAAACTGTGCCAGTTCTATAACATTGAAGAGGAAGACAAATTGCAGACAGAACTGAAGGTCTTCCATACTTCATACTCATGCCCACCACCAGTCAATGTGTCATCTATTCTTTCAGTGGTCAAGGAAAACACATCTAGTTTTCCCCAACATGACTGAGCTGCTGAAGACATCTGGCACACTTCCGGTGTCCACAGCAACTGTGGAACGTTCCTTCTCTAAACTGAAGCTGGTGAAAACCAAACTTCGCAGCCTTTGCAAAGAGGAGAGATTTTCTGACCTTCTTTTGGCCATTGAGAAGGACATTCCAATAATTGACAATGATGTCATTGACATTTTTAGGGACATGGCCAACATGTGATTTTTAGTAGGTGCCAACAGAATGAACACACACACACACACACATTTAGTTTCTTTATTTAGGTTTTTGATTAGACATATAATCAATCAAAATCTTAGAGTCACAATGCAATATATGAAATCATGATCACAATATTGCATACTGTAGACACACACACACATCTTTGTCTATATAGATTTTTCTGTCTCACTCTTTGTAATTTGTCATTCAGTTTTTGCCATGAAAATAGCCACATATGCCAATAAGGCATTAAATAAAACTATACTGTACTGTACAAAACGGGCCATGTTGATTTTGAATAATGATAATGTCCTAGACAGAGTTTACTATAACAGCTATTCTTTACTATTCTGTATAACAGAGAAGAAAAAGCCCTCAGATTGGGACAACTTAAGACACTTCAGTTTGTAATTCCAGAGTTATTAATAGGTGCAAAGAAAATAGTTTTTTTTATCTTTTGACCTTAAAATGGTCTTTTCTATTCTGATTCTTTTTCAAAACTGCATAACAACATTTGCTGCCATATAAATACAGAAGCATCCGTATCGATACAGGTATCAGAATGTGCCACAATATATTGATGTATTGATATTTTGAGCAAAGCCGTATTTAAAGCCTTGTTCCATGTGCCCCTTTTATACTTTGAGCACCTGCCCCTCCAAAGGTCTCTGCATGGCCCTGAGACGCACATTAAAACACAATACAAGTGGCTTTGTTGACATGACTGCAATACAACCAGGCGCAGGGCTCTTTCAAAGCTTTTTAATTTATTTATATTGGATGTTAGTCCTTCTGCTTGTAACCCGTGATATGTGCCAGCTACTTTTCCGTTGGATGAATTCATAAGAATGATTATTGTTTGGCATTTCTGATTGCCTGTTGTTTAATTATGATTTGAATGTTAAATTGCTAGCTGATTTTGATTGTTTCCCTGAGAAACTAATACATCTGTTTGTCATTCAATGTCTTTTTGGTGGTTTTTGATAACAGTAATAATAACAACAACTAATAATAATCACTAATATTCAGGAGAATTAGCCTACATATTATTTGATGGGGGCGGTAAGGGACCTACCCAGAAAACAATATTACGTTGTCACGACGTATCGAGACAGTCCGTTTTCGCACCGGTTACGTAACTATCTGAGGTTGCAAAAACCGGAAAAGGGAAGTTCCTATTTTGGTTGCTACAACGTTATTTAATTACGTTTTCATTTCGTCATCTGTATGTCGTGACAATATTATGTACTTAAGGTTGCCTATTCGTCATTTGCTGACCATTGGCAGGTTTGCAGTATTTGGTTATGCAATGCTTATTTTTGCATTAGCAAAATCAATTTGGTCTAGGTACAGCTACTGTAGCTAGCCTACCTGTTACCTTCTACTCCTGTTCCTCTTCAGCATCATCCATATCCCATGTTCAACAATGTTCCTGTTGATTTTTCTAGTACAAGCCAATATAATCTCCTGCTCTTTTTAAAGCACAAAACACATAATCAACCCTACTAGATATTTTGCTCGTGCAGTCATTTCCCAGCAAACAATATTGCATTGTCATGGCGTACTGACAAGGTAACTTACATTTGGAACCAGTTAGATAATGATCTTACATAAATACAACCTGAAATGCAATTTATTTAAAGTGACGCATTTGTAATTTGTGAAACTATATTTTGTACCAGGTATTTTAATATGCCATAACAATCCTTGGCACTAGTATATTCATACCTACAGCTAGAATAGGTAGTTAATTTAATTTCTGTCCAGTCAAAATATCTCACATGACCCTTCTCTCAAACTTTGTGTTTATACACTCCAACTGTCCCATGCCTTCTTAAAAGCTGCAGAACACAATTCAGCAGGGGTCTAAACAGACTAGTTTTACAGTGAGCATGTGAGGTATTATATATACATTTATTCTATCAACCCCTTTCCAGATATAATAATGTCAATGTTGTTAGATCATCAGTCCAGGTATTTTCTCATTACAAAGTACATGACATAATATAGAAGAGCCCCATATGAAATGTAGTACAAAAGAATATAACATTTACAAACAATCAACAGTTAAAAATAATTTTATTGATCACCCACCTCACACTCTCCCAAACTCGTCAACAGTACAGAAATTATAATCAGAACTGTTTAGGACTTCAAAACAAACAGGAAGGATAAAGTAGGAAATCCCACCTAGTTCACTACAATTAAATTGCAGGTCTTCAATGGCAATAACCAGGCTAAACAATTACTTTTTCCACTAATAGAGTTATATCCTTCTTGAATCACTGAAATTGAAATCCAACAATCAACTGATCACATAAGACATATTATCAAACTGGCCAAATTGTACAAATAATATATATAAGAACATAAGACAATATATATGCCTTACTCTTCACTGGGTTCTTCTAATGGTGAGAAATTGTGAAAAATCATGAGTTGTTTTTAAACTATAAACTGATCAAACAAGAATAAATATTAAAACAAAATAAAATAACAAACAAAAATGGAAGCTTTACTCTTCCTCATTGTCAGAAATGAGTCTGAGTGGTCATCAATTCTATCTTCACCTTCCTTTGAAATATGGAAGCTATGCACCCAGAACAATGAAAACAAGTTTAAAAAGAGTGTAAGTGTCCATAACCTGATTCAGTTATTTCATAATTCTATTATATCACTTGTACATTATTATCAAATGGCTTGTTGAATCATGCTTTGTGTGAACTCAGTAAATATCTTTACATTTGAGTCAATGGTTATACAGCTCTGGAAAAAATTAAAAGACCACTAAAGGTTAGGAGTCATTAGATTTGGTTCAGGTAATCACCTTATCAGTACCTCATTGACCAAAATGAGGTGTGCCTGTGTTGGAATTTAACAGACACTGGAATGGAATGGCTGCCATACATGTATAGATGCTGATTTAAGAAAAAATAGGTGTGATCTCTTAAATTTTCCAGAGCTGTATATTATAATTTTTTTTATTACTGGTCTCAGTCTACATATCTTCCTTGAGACTGACCAAAATATTAGGGGGACATAGTCTTTATGATGACAAAAACATTTTTTATGCATCACATATTGGTACCCCAATAACTAGAGAAAGTGAAATAGTACTTGATATTAAAGAACACACAAGCCAATGATATCAATAAGCTATCAATACATTTTGATTACCCTAAAGCTGTATAAATAAAACACTAACAAGCATATTGCACAAGCCTCTTGTTATAGCATTATTCTGTTGACCATCTGTGTTTACAGTCACTTCAATTGGCCTGTGGTTCTTCTTACAGTCAGGGAAAGCTGCAACGATAAATAAGAATGCGTATTAAGGATTTCAACGTTTGTTAAAATATAACAATACAATTCTGTACTTCCTCGAATCTGCTTAGTACATTTTCCGTGTCAAAATGACCTTGCGCTGGAAATTAATATTATAATGTTCCACTCTGTAGACTAGTGCACATTACAGCAATAAAGTACACAACGGAAGTACTTTGAAAACATAATGATTACCGCGTGCTTAGTCACACCTTGAATAGTCAACTCGACTTGAGTATTTTTTCTGTCCCAGCAAGTGAAACACTTCTTGCACTGAGCTCAGCCTGGCTGGGTAAAAAAAACAACCAAACAATGTATTTCTATGTTTTTGTTTTATTAAATTGTATGCTGCAGCCAGGTTAGGAAAATAGGATAGAATAAAATCACCATCAAAGTTTAAAACTCCATGCTTTTGTAATTCTCACACCTTCTCTCTCTCTTTAGAATAGGTCTAAACAGCCTTTTGTCTGATACAAGGCAAGGCAAGGCAAGGCAATTTTATTTATATAGCACATTTCATACACAATGGTCATTCAAAGTGCTTTACATAAATATCCATTTGACAGAGGTACTGTTACAGAAATAAGAAAGAATAAAAACCATTAAGAATATAAAATCAAATACAGAACAGTGAAGAAATAAGAAAAATTAAAACCGTTAAGAATATAAAGTCAAATACAGTTTAGAATAAAAAATATAATAAAATAAAGGACAGTGAAAACAGTCGGACGGACAGTGGCACAGTGCTCATTCATTAAATGCAAAGTAAAATAGATGTGTTTTGAGTCTGGATTTGAATGTGACTACTGTAGGAGCACATCTGATCTCTTCTGGAAGCTGGTTCCAGCTGCGACTGGCATAATAGCTAAAAGCAGACTCTCCTTGCTTAGAGTGAACCCTTGGTATTTCTAGCTGATGTGATCCTAATGATCTGAGTGTTCGTTTGGGTTTATATTCATTGAGCATATCTGCAATGTATTGAGGTCCTAGGCCTTTGAACGATTTACACTGCTGATTTTGCAGGTTTTCCCACCTACAAAGCATGTAGAAGTCTGTAATTTTTACCGTAGCTACTCTTCAACTGTGAGTGACGGAATCTAAAACAAAAATCCACAAAATCACATTGTATGCTTCTTACGGAGCCACTCCTTGGTTGGCCCTGGCTGTGTGTTTCGGGTCGTTGTCATGCTGGAAGACCCAGCCACGACCCATCTTCAATGCTCTTACTAAGGGAAGGAGGTTGTTGGCCAAGATCTTGCAATACATGGCCCCATCCATCCTCCCCTCAATACGGTCCAGTCGTCCTGTCCCCTTTGCAGAAAAGCATCCCCAAAGAATGATGTTTCCACCTCCATGCTTCACGGTTGGGATGGTGTTCTTGGGGTTGTACTCATCGTTCTTCTTCCTCCAAACACAGCGAGTGGAGTTTAGACTAAAAGCTCTATTTTTGTCTCATGTTTTAGATTCCATCTCTCACAGTAGAAGTGTACCTATGAAAAAAATTACAGACCTCTACATGCTTTGTAAGTAGGGAAACCAGCAAAATCGGCAGTGTATCAAATACTTGTTCTCCCCACTGTAGTTTAACACATCAGAAGTATACAACCACTGCAATATAGTAATTGCTGCGGTAAACTTCTCAAGACTATTTAGGAGTACATATACTACAGCGAAGGCGGGACCCTCTTGCTGCAGCTCTTCCGTGCTTGCAGTTAATTTGTGTATGCCTTCCATCTGGTATTGTGAGTTGAGAGTAGGCTACATGGCATTTGAATTGAGCAATTGTGTGTATTGGAGTATTATTGTTTCTTCTGCAGAACTCTGAAATATTTGGAATATGGTTTCCGATAGCATAGCATAGCATAGCATCATCTTCCGCTTATCCGGGGCCGGGTCGCGGGGGCAGCAGTCTAAGCAGGGATGCCCAGACTTCCCTCTCCCCAGACACTTCCTCCAGCTCTTCCGGGGGGACACCGAGGCGTTCCCAGGCCAGCCGGGAGACATAGTCCCTCCAGCGTGTCCTAGGTCTTCCCCGGGGTCTCTTCCCGGTGGGACGGGACCGGAACACCTTCCCAGGAAGGCGTTCCGGAGGCATCCGAAACAGATGCCCAAGCCACCTCAGCTGACCCCTCTCGATGTGGAGGAGCAGCGGCTCTACTCTGAGCTCCTCCCGGGTGACCGAGCTTCTCACCCTATCTCTAAGGGATCGCCCAGCCACCCTGCGGAGAAAGCTCATTTCGGCCGCCTGTATCCGGGATCTTGTCCTTTCGGTCATGACCCAAAGCTCATGACCATAGGTGAGAGTAGGAACGTAGATTGACCGGTAAATTGAGAGCTTCGCCTTGCGGCTCAGCTCTTTCTTCACCACGACAGACCGATACATCGACTGCATTACTGCACTGGTTTCCGATGTGGTGGCAAATAATGACATTGTAAGCAAAGTACGCTGTAGCACCGAAAATAGGGAGTTTAACTATTCCAGTTGTAGTTACGTAAGATCGTTACCAAACTGGCATGTACGTTTTTACATTGTCGGTACGTCATTTAATTACGTTTCTGCGACGTCCTGAGCAGGTGAGGAAGATGTGGTCATATAATTACCTCCGGACAACGTTGCCACAACGTTGTAAGAAAGTAATGTCAGGACATGACCAATCCACTACGTCACAGTTGGTTGTGGTTACGTAACGTGTTTGCTGGGATTGTGTTAAACTGACTAACATTTCCTATTAAGTTTTTCTTCCACCACAAATAGCATCTATGAACAGTATGGCTTTTGCAACTGGCCGTTTTAAAAGCTTATAAGCCAGTAATACTATACTATAGTATATCTTAGTACTTGAAATAGTCAATTTAGCAATTTCTAGCGAGACTGAAGACGAACTTTACACTGCCACAGCTATTTAAATTTTTTGGGGCACAACAATGTTCGACATTGATGCAATAACTATCCATAAAGGTGACGATAACTGACTTTTTCATCAAGTGAAAAGACGAGAGAATCGTGGAAACCCCTCTTTCAATGCGCAAGTCTATATTACCCTAAAGAGCATGCATGGGTGCATACTTCGAAAATCCACCAGTGATAGTAGACCATGCGGGAACATTTGGCGTATTATTTTCAGCAGACAATGGTTTAAGACATACTAATCTTCTCACATACATGTGCTGGTCATATAATTAGAATATCATCAAAAAGTTGATTTATGTCAGTAATTCCATTCAAAAAGTGAAACTTGTATATTATATTCATTCATTACACACAGACTGATAAATTTCAAATGTTTATTTCTTTTAATTGTGATGATTATAACTGACAACTAATGAAAATCCCAAATTCAGTATCTCAGAAAATTAGAATATTACTTAAGACCAATAAAAAAAAGGATTTTTAAACATGTTGGCCAACTGAAAAGTATGAACATGAAAAGTATAAGCATGTACAGCACTCAATGGGGCTCCTTTTGCCTGAATTACTGCAGAAATGCGGCGTGGCATGGATCAGTCTGTGGCACTGCTCAGGTGTTATTAGAGCCCAGGTTGCTCTGATAGTGGCCTTCAGCTCTTCTGCATTGTTGGGTCTGGTGTAACGCATCTTCCTCTTCACAATACCCCATAGATTTTCTATAGGGTTAAGGTCAGGCGAGTTTGCTGGCCAATTAAGAACACTGATACCATGGTCCTTAAACCAGGTACTGGTAGCTTTGGCACTGTGTGCAGGTGCCAAGTCCTGTTGGAAAATGAAATCTGCATCTCCATAAAGTTGGTCAGCAGCAGGAAGCATGAAGTGTTCTGAAACTTCCTGGTAGATGGCTGCGTTGACCTTGGACCTCAGAAAACACATTGGACCAACACCAGCAGATGACATGGCACCCCAAACCATCACTGACTGTGGAAACTTTACACTGGACTTCAAGCAACGTGGATTCTGTGCCTCTCTTCTCTTCCTCCAGACCCTGGGACCCTGATTTCCAAAGGAAATGCAAAATTTACTTTGTTCAGAGAACATAACTTTATACCACTCAGCAGCAGTCCAGTCCTTTTTGTCTTTAGCCCAGGCGAGACGCTTCTGACGCTTTGTCTTGTTCAAGAGTGGCTTGACACAAGGAATGCGACAGCTGAAACCCATGTCTTGCATACGTCTGTGCGTGGTGATTCTTGAAGCACTGACTCCAGCTGCAGTCCACTCTTTGTGAATCTTCCCCACGTTTTGTTTCACAATCCTCTCCAGGGTGCGATTATCCCTATTGCTTGTACACTTTTTTCTACCACATCTTTTCCTTCCCTTTGCCTCTCTATTAATGTGCTTGGACACAGAGCTCTGTGAACAGCCATCCTCTTAAGCAATGACCTTTTGTGTTTTGCCCTCCTTGTGCAAGGTGTCAATGGTCGTCTTTTGGACATCTGTCAAGTCAGCAGTCTTCCCCATGATTGTGTAGCCTACAGGACTAGACTGAGTGACCATTTAAAGGCCTTTGCAGGTGTTTTGAGTTAATTAGGTGATTAGAGTGTGGCACCAGGTGTCTTCAATATTGAACCTTTTCGCAGTATTCAAATTTTCTGAGATACTGAATTTGGGGTTTTCATTAGTTGTCAGTTATAATCATCAAAATTCAAAGAAATAAACACTTGAAATATATCAGTCTGTGTGGAATGAATGTATACATTATACAAGTTTCACTTTTTGAATGGAATTACTGAAATAAATCAACTTTTTGATGATATTCTAATTATATGACCAGCACCTGTATTTCATTTAAAACTTTAATCATTGGTTTCAGTACTGTGGTGAGATTGGAAACCTGAATGAAAGAAAAATATACTTTCTTATTCCATGAAATTAAATAGCTTTGGCAGATTCGCTAGCAATTGCACAATTCTTATGACTATTCCAGTAAGTTAGTATATACTGGTAAAGCTTATTACTGGTTAATATGCTGTTAAAACAGCCAGTGGCTAACGCCATATTTAGACGCTATTTGTGGTGGGGGTAAACTTAGTAAGAAATGTCAGTTTAACTGTATCAATGTCATTCACAAATGGCCAATTAACTATTAAAACGGCCAGTGGCAAAAGAGGATTTGTTCAGGATAGAGACAAGAGGCTATACTAACACCCAGTAAATGTACTGCTTCATGGTGTAGTGGTTAATGACACAGCTTTTCATGCGGGTGACCCATGTTTGAATCTCAAGATGGCAACACTTTCTATTGTGGGCTGGCTGAACTAGGCTTGCCTGGTTTCTTGTTTACTCCCTAGTTTGTTTTGTGGTGTGGAGGAAAAATACAGGTAGGAATACTCTGTGGCTCTTCATACTTACGGCATCAATAATTTAAACATCATTTATCAAACGTGTCTTAAGAACCTCCTGAATCATTTTGTCTATTTTTCCTAATATTACTTCCCAACAACACTGTGAGCGGATTTGGGTAAACTTTTTGTTCTAGTGGTGGTATGTGTTATACCTTAACTTGAACACCTCATGCATGGCATACTTTAACTCACAGCGGTGTTCATGCCTCTGCAAAGAACTCCAGAAACCTGTTTGAATCAGATTAGGGACCTTTACTTGTTAATAAGTGTGTTGTTATGTGTGTCTAGGGTCTTAACCCAGAGGTTTTCTGTAATGGGTAAATACAGGGATAAATCCTAAATGTTGATGAATGGTTTAATATTGCAAGAAATACCGTCAACAATCAGACATCTAGAGCCATGGGGACGGTTTATCATATTAAGTCTCCACAAAGATAATAAAACTCAATAATTCTGTCCTCACAATACAGAGAATAAAGAGCAAGACAACACAGGCAGAGTGGACCAGGGACTGGGGAATGGAGGTTTGTAATGGGTCTAAAATGGTTAGTTTAAGACACCATCACTGCACTGGTGTTACAGTAGAACTTTAACCACATTTCTCATTAGATGATTTGGTAACTCTAACAGTTAATGTAACTGATTGATTCCTAAGTGTGAAATATACACTGGGAAGGGTACACTGAAATAACACATCTGGTCTCGTGAAGGAAATATATTAAACATCAAAGTCTTTACTGTACATTGTGAAATTCGTTGAGAATTAAATGACGTAATAATGGTCAAATGGAAACCAAAATCACCAATCGATTGAGGGCTGGATTCAAACTCAAATCGAAAATCAAAGTAAACAATAAATATCATCTAGCATGAATTGTTTCACGGCAACTAATAATGTGTTTCAGTAGTGTGTATGGCCCTAATGCACCTGTATGCACTCCCAACAAGGTCTGGGCATGTTCCTGATGAGACGGTGGATGGTGTCCTGGGGGATCTCCTCCCAGACCTGGATCAGGGCATCAGTGAGCTCCTGGACAGTCTGTGGCGCTACTCAGCAATATTGGATGCAACGATACATAACGTCCCAAAGGTTCTCAATTGAATTCAGGTCTGGGGAATGTGAGGGCCAGTCAATGGCATCCAATAACAGCTTACACACTCTGGCCACATGAGGCTGGGTATTGTCCTGCACCAGGAGGAACCCAGGGCACACTACACCAGCGTAAGGTCTGACGATGGATCTGAGGATTTCATCCCGGCACCTACCAGCAGTCAGGGTACCATTGTCTAACACGTGGAGGTCTGTGCAACCCTCCAAGGATATGCCTCCACAGACCATCACTGATCCACTACCAAACTGGTCATGCTAGATGATGTTGCAAGCCACATAATGTTCACCACGGGGTCTCCAGACTTTCACATCTGTCACATGCTCAGTGTGAACCTGCTCTCATCTGTGAAGAAAACAGGCTCTGGCTGTGCTCCTCCTGTTCCTCCTTGCACAAAGGAGCAGATACCGGTTCTGCTGTTGGGTTGATGCCATTCTGCGGCCCTGTCCAGCTCTTCTCATGTAACGGCCCGTCTACTGGTATCTCCTCCATGCTCCTGAGACTGTACTGTACACACAGCAAACATTCTTGCAATGGCACGTATGGATGTGCCATCCTAGAGGAGCTGGAATACCTGTGCAACCTGAAGGGGCTGCAGCTACTTTCTCATGTTACCAGTAGTGACAAGGACACTAGCAAAATGCAAAACTAGAGAAGAATCATTCAAGAAAGATAAGGAGAGAGCAATTGTCTGTGGCCACCACCTGCAAAACCATTCCCTTTTTGGGGGTTGTCCTGCTGTTGCCTCTCCAGTGCACATTTTGTCAGTTTCATTTGCACCAAAACAATCACTTATTCTTCCTAACTGGACAGATTTATATCCCTGAAGATTAATTCACTTGGTGTTATACTGTGATGATTACGTGTTCCCTTAAAATTTTTGGAGCAACAGTCCTATAGCTTGAGAATCTGACAGTAATTCCACTGGAATTTTACTATGTTGTTGATTGCCATAACATTTGTCAAAGCAGGTTTGCATTGCAGAAAGAAAGAAA
The DNA here is from genome assembly GCF_011004845.1 of Esox lucius. NCBI lineage: Eukaryota > Metazoa > Chordata > Actinopteri > Esociformes > Esocidae > Esox > Esox lucius. The sequence goes on from NC_047590.1 coordinate 12,704,225, forward strand.
ATAAAACTTTTGAATTCTGTCCTCACAATACAGCGAATAAAGAGCAAGAAAACTCAAGTAGAGTGGAACAAGAATTGGAGAATGGAGGTTTGTATGAGTCTTAAGTGGATAGTTACCACAAAATAGAGCTGGAATCACTGCACTGGTGTTAAGGTACAACTTTAACCACATTCGTCATTAGATGATTTAGTAGCTCTAACAGTTAATGTAACTGATTGATTCCTAAATTTAAATATATATTATACTGTATTATCAGTGAAGGAGTGTTTCATGCAATGCATCTGATTACCGAAACCTTGCATTTCTTGTTATCAGCTAAAGTGAATGGATTCAACAAATCTAAGGCTGAAGAATCTAGTGATAAGAACCTTTTTACTGTATGTGGCATTCCATTGTTGTTGATTACCTGTAGGAAAATAAATAAACCAGGAAATCCCTTTAATATTTAGTTTTAGCTTTCAGTTTGTTTGTGAAGGGACGCTAGTGTGTGTACACGTATCCCTATTGAAAGTGTTAAACCCATGTAAATCTGGTGGGGTGAGAACATTTTGCCAGTCCATGTGTACAAACAGGTCAGTTGGTAAAGCATGTTGGTTGCAATGCCCTCACTAATGTTGGTCGCTTTGGATTATTGCTAATGTTTTACATTTAAACTAAAAAAATGTAGGTTTGGGGTTAAAGTTTGGGTGAGAGTTGTTTTTAGGTTAAAGGTCGGGTTAAGATTTTTAAAACATGCAACTTTATTTGTAGTATGGGTGGAGTAAAACGCCAGCAACACTTGCAATTTCATAATACATTTTGGTCCCAAAAGAAATCTTCACAAGTAAAGTAAAACAAGTATAGGTCTTGGATTAAATCTATGTTGTGTTTGCCTGCAGAACAAACCCTATTCATTTCCGAAGACAAGCAGTTATTATCCAGTATTTCCAGATGGTAAGTTGCCAACCAAAAGATGCATGGACATGTCCCGAGTGTCAGTGGCTATAGTTTCAAGCTGTTATAGTTTTGAGCTGGGAAACTAGGGTCAGTCTTTCCTGTGTTAGTAACAATTGTTTACCTTGCATTAGTTCATGTGACAGGGCCATGGGTCAGTCTGAATCATGCTCAGGTATCCTTTTGGTCAAAGGAATGCTCTCTCAAAATGTTCTGGTGTTCTGTTTAACCTTAGGAGGACTTGAGCCCAAGGACCACTCCTCAAGACTACCTGGCCTGACTGCTCACTGCTGTCCTTGTCCAAAGTCCTCATGTTTTTGCTGACCTATTGACTCCCACCTGTATCACCTCATAGATGATATTCAGGAGGAAGACTCCCCTCATAGATGATATTCAGAATGGAAGACCCCCCTCATAGATGATATTCAGGAGGAAGACTACCAACAAACCAACATGTGGCTGATGGTTGATATAAGCCTTCATAAAGAGATTAAAGACAATTTGTTTGTCTACTACTTTATAACCTTAACAATAAATTATCTTTGCTTTTCTGTTGCTATTTTGACCCAAATGGCATTATTGTTTTTATATTTTTAGTTTCTCAAGAATATTTTGTAAATACGAAATTGTGACAAGTGTACGTGTTACACCTTTTAAAGTATTGGGGAAGGGGTCTTACCTCAAGTTACCCTATCAATCAAGGGTACATAATCATCATTTGCCACTATGTTAAGCCCACTGTAATTCAAATTTGAATAATGTTAAGTATTTAAACAAAACATTAAAACAGAAAATTAGGCAAACATTTATAAATTCTATAAATGAATTAAATACGATACTGTTCACACTATACTGTACAATACAGTATTATAAATAGTTTGGAATGGTGGCTAAAGTTACATTTCTGAAATCAAAGAAGCAAATGGCTGGTAGATTATTAGACATGCCTGCAGCCAGGACTATTCGAGTTCAAGTGGTCATTTAAGTTATAACATACAAATAATGCTATAAAAATTGTTGATGTATGATTGTTTCTATTGAACATATTTTATAATAAATGGATCAATGGCTTTCCACCAGGGGGCTTATGGGTGGAACTCCCACAGATCTAACTTTCACTTTTCATTAAAACTTTTCATTTATGCTGTGAAAAGAACATTTGACATATTTGGCACATTTCACATATTATTTGGATGACAATTATGCCTAATCAAATCAAATTGTTGATCTTATTGTGTTCGACAAAAGCTGTGTTCTCCATAACCGGTAAGACAGGTTTTTATTACGAGTAGCCGAACTATTGACGTACGCGGTGAATCTTTAACCCGAATGTCTATTATAGCTAACTAGTGTGCTTGTTACTTGTAATCATTGTGTTTCTATACGAAATCGCAGAGCAAAATCAAAAACGTTTATAGCGGCATTATGTAAAATCAAAGAAGGTTATTATATTGTACAGATAACTTCCAAATATTTGTTATTATTTTAGAAAAATATAGGAAGTGACCTAGCTAGATATGCCATCAAGTCCCATTCAGAACCTCAATTTGTTCACACTCAATCTACCGGAAATTAAAGTCATGCAAGTAAACTGGTCAAGAAACTCCTCGGTGGCAAGGCACCGGGGGTGGATGAGATCCGCCCTGAGTACCTCAAGTCTCTGGATGTTGTGGGGCTGTCTTGGTTGACACGCCTGTGCAACATCGCGTGGCGGTCGGGGACAGTGCCTCTGGGATGGCAGACCGGGGTGGTGGTCCCTCTTTTTAAGAAGGGGGACCGGAGGGTGTGTTCCAACTATAGGGGGATCACACTTCTCAGCCTCCCCGGGAAAGTCTATGCCAGGGTTCTGGAGAGGAGAATACGGCCGATAGTAGAACCTCGGATTCAGGAGGAACAGTGTGGTTTTCGTCCGGGCCGTGGAACACTGGACCAGCTCTATACCCTCTACAGGGTGTTGGAGGGTTCATGGGAGTTTGCCCAACCAATCCACATGTGTTTTGTGGATTTGGAGAAGGCATTCGACTGTGTCCCTCGCGGCATCTTGTGGAGGGTGCTTGGGGAATATGGGGTCCTGGGTCCTTTGCTAAGGGCTGTCAGGTCCCTGTACAACCGAAGCAGGAGCTTGGTCCGCATTGCCGGCAGTAAGTCAGACTTGTTCCCAGTGCATGTTGGACTCCGGCAGGGCTGCCCTTTGTCACCGGTTCTGTTCGTAATTTTTATGGACAGAATTTCTAGGCGCAGCCAGGGGCCGGAGGGTGTCAGGTTTGGGGACCACACAATTTCGTCTCTGCTCTTTGCAGATGATGTTGTCGTGTTGGCCCCTTCTAACCAGGACCTTCAGCATGCGCTGGGACGGTTTGCAGCCGAGTGTGAAGCGGTGGGGATGAAAATCAGTACCTCCAAATCCGAGGCCATGGTCCTCAGTCGGAAAAGGGTGGCTTGCCCACTTCAGGTTGGTGGAGAGTGCCTGCCTCAAGTGGAGGAGTTTAAGTATCTAGGGGTCTTGTTCACGAGTGAGGGAAGGATGGAACGGGAGATTGACAGACGGATCGGTGCAGCTTCTGCAGTAATGCAGTCGATGTATCGGCCTGTCGTGGTGAAGAAAGAGCTGAGCCGCAAGGCGAAGCTCTCGATTTACCAGTCAATCTACGTTCCTACTCTCACCTATGGTCATGAGCTTTGGGTCATGACCGAAAGGACAAGATCCCGGATACAGGCGGCCGAAATGAGCTTTCTCCGCAGGGTGGCCGGGCGATCCCTTAGAGATAGGGTGAGAAGCTCGGTCACCCGGGAGGAGCTCAGAGTAGAGCTGCTGCTCCTCCACATCGAGAGGGGTCAGCTGAGGTGGCTTGGGCATCTGTTTCGGATGCCTCCGGAACGCCTTCCGGGGAAGGTGTTCCGGTCCCGTCCCACCGGGAGGAGACCCCGGGGAAGACCTAGGACACGCTGGAGGGACTATGTCTCCCGGCTGGCCTGGGAACGCCTCGGTGTCCCCCCGGAAGAGCTGGAGGAAGTGTCTGGGGAGAGGGAAGTCTGGGCATCCCTGCTTAGACTGCTGCCCCCGCGACCCGGCCCCGGATAAGCGGAAGAAGATGGTATGGTATGGTATGGCAAGTAAACTGGTGTAAAAGAGTAAGAATACTTTTTTAAATTTACTTTGTACAATTTACACATGTGCACACCAGATTGAAATCAAGTTTACTAGGCTTTCAGGACAACGAGTGTACAGCAAGCAGTTGGCGGGGTGGGGGATTTGATTGAGGAACAGAGTGGTCTCTTAATTTTCACCCTTCTGTTCAAAACCTTACTTTTCAACTATTTTGGAAAGGAAAGAAAAAGGTTCAGTTGTCGCTTCATTTTTTCCGGAACTGTACATAGAAATATAATTAATAGAACATTACACTTCATACATTTCACTATATTTAATCTATCCTGTCCTATATGGGATATCTGTGTAGATACATTCTGATAACCCAGGTGAAAAGTAAGGATCCACTCCCACTACAGAGGTCAGGGGTCACATTCTGGGAAGCTCAGAAAGTTAATGTCACTTTCAATTTCCAATGGAGAAACATGTTTATACCTTTCAAATGAAGTGTTACCCTGATTTCTAACATGGCTGCTTTGATATATGAAATGTTTTTTCTAGAGAATGGTCCTTGTGAATTGGGAGGCGAAGTTGTGTTGACGCCGGTCTCTGTGACTAACCCCCCCTCATCAATCCTATGGAGGCTGGGGCTGAACAAGGTGGCAGACTTTGACAAGGATTTTGGCCCTGAGGTAACCTACTATGGTGACTTCAACGACCGCACAACCGTAGATACAACTACTGGAGAACTGAAGATCACCGGGTTGAGGAAAACAGATGAAGGGGTTTACTCTGTGGAGTTTAACAGCAAACGGCTTGAGAAGACCTATACATTATCTGTTCTCAGTAAGTGTGTGCTTTCCAGTCCAAGTGGCTTGAACAGAACTACAGGTAATGCAGTGTCTCTCAGGCATTTTCTGATAGATCCTTAATCATTTACCTTCTCTTATAGAACCAGTCCCCAAACCAGCTATAATAGTTTCCTGCAATGACAACAAAATCTCCTGCAATTTGACCTGTGATGGTGACACAGCTAGTGCTGAACCAGTCACCTACTGGTGGAAAGTGGGAGAGGGGAACTGGGAGGAGATTGGCAAGTTACTGACTGTCACTAAGAGTTACAGTAAACTCAATCAAAACGGATACAAGTACACCTGCAAGCTGAAGAATGGTGTTAGTGAGAAAGACAGTGATCCAGTGGGACCGTTGTTTGACCCAAGTGAGTGGACATTCATAAGTGTGATAATGTCTTACTGTACTCACACTGTAACATGAATGACTTGGTTTGCCATAAAGTATGGCTTTGTTTGCTATTTTGACCCAAATGGCATTATCGTTTTTATATTTTTAGTTTCTCAAGAATATTTTGTAAAAACGAAATTGTGACAAGTGTACGTGTTACACCTTTTAAAGTATTGGGGAAGGGGTCTTACCTCAAGTTACCCTATCAATCAAGGGTACATAATCATCATTTGCCACTATGTTAAGTCCACTGTAATTCAAATTTGAATAATGTTAATTATTTAAACAAAACATTGAAACATTTATATCTTACAAAATTCTATAAATGAATGAAATACGATACTGTACACACTATACTGTACAATGCAGTATTACAAATAGTTTGGAATGGTGGCTAAAGTTACATTTCTGAAATCAAGGAAGCAAATGGCTGGTAGATTATTAGACATGCCTGCAGCCAAGACTATTCGAGTTCAAGTGGTCATTTATGTTATAACATACAAATAATGCTATAAAAATTGTTGATGTATGATTGTTTCTATTGAACATATTTTATAATAAATGGATCAATGGCTTTCCACCAGGGGGCTTATGGGTGGAACTCCCACAGATCTTACTTTCACTTTTCATTAAAATACTTTATGCTGTGAAAAGAACATTTGACATATTTGGCACATCAACATTTCAGATATTATTGACTGACAATTATGCCTAACCAAATCAAATTGTTGATCTTATTGTGTTCGACAAAGGCTGTGTTCTCCATAACCAGTAAGACAGGTTTTTATTACGAGTAGCCGAACTATTGATGTACGCGGTGAATCTTTCACCCGAATGTCTGTTAGCTAACTAGTGTGCTTGTTACTTGTAATCATTGTGTTTGTATACAAAATCGCAGACCAAAGTCAAAAATGTTTATAGCGGCATTATGTAAAACTTCATACATTTCACTATATTTAATCTATCCTGTCCTATATGGGAAATCTGTGTAGATACATTCTGATAACCAAGGTGAAAAGTAAGGATCCACTCCCACTACAGAGGTCAGGGGTCACATTCTGGGAAGCTCAGAAAGTTAATGTCACTTTAATACCAATGGTGAAACATATTTATATCTTTCAAATGAAGTGTTACCCTGATTTCTAACATGGCTGCTTTGATATATGAAATGTTTTTTCTAGAGAATGGTCCTTGCGAATTGGGAGGCGAAGTTGTGTTGACGCCGGACTCTGTGACTAACCCCCCCTCATCAATCCTATGGAGGCTGGGGCTGAACAAGGTGGCAGACTTTGAAGCGGATTTTGGCCCTGAGGTAACCTACTATGGTGACTTCAACGGCCGCACAACCCTAGATACAACTACTGGAGTACTGACAATCACCGGGTTGAGGAAAACAGATGAAGGGGTGTACTCTGTGGAGTTTAACAGCAAACGGCTTGAGAAGACCTATACATTATCTGTTCTCAGTAAGTGTGTGCATGCCAGTCCAAGTGGCTTGAACAGAATTACTGGTAATGCAGTGTCTCTCAGTCTTTTGCTGAGAGATCCTTAATCATTTACCTTCATTTATAGAACCAGTCCCCAAACCAGCTATCAATGTTTCCTGCGATGACAACAAAATCTCCTGCACTCTGACCTGTGATGGTGACACAGCTGGTGCTGAACCAGTCACCTACTGGTGGAAAGTGGGAGAGGACTGGGAGCGGATTGGCAAGTTACTGACTGTCAGTAAGAGTGACAGTAAACTCCATCAAAATGGTTACACCTGCAAGCTGAAGAATGGTGTTAGTGAGAAAGACAGTGATCCAGTGGGACCGTTGTTTGACCCAAGTGAGTGGACATTCATAAGAGTGATATTGTCTTTCAGTACAGCTCCAGAAAAAATCTAAGAAGTTCCTAAACACATCATTATTCATGCACTGCCCATGTTACCTCACAGTCCAGTGCTGTTCAGGTCTCATCCCAGAAATACAGACTGTTTGAATAAGATCAGGGACCTTTGCTCACTAATAAGATCACAACTTAGAATCTTTCCAAGTTTTCTCGTGTTTCCCTTTATAAACATCCATCTCCATGTTGGATGAGACACCTACTTCTCTAAAAGCATTGAGTTTAGACCTTGTTTTAGCCCTTGTTTTAGCCGGTCCCCACTAGGAAAAAGGTTATTTTCAGCTTGTGTTAGATTAGATTTAGCTTAACATTTTGAATTGTGGTTAGGTTTAGAATTTTAGATTTTGGCACCAGGGTTTAAGGTTAGGTTAAGTTTAGTCATAAATGTTAGGTTATTGAGATTAGAGTTAGGTTCAAGTTTAGGGTTAAGGAACTGGGAACATAATAAAACAGAACTGGGAACATTAAAAAAAAACCTGTGTGTCTAAATCCAACTCTTCTCTTGTGTTTATTCTGCAGGAGAAACTCTCTTAACTACCAAGGCCAAGGATTAGAGGAGCCAGTATTTTAGGATGGTAAGTTGATCTTACCAAAACACCTACCAAAAGATGTATTGACAAGGAAGTGCTTGGAATCACTTCCATTGTTATTCTTGTACAGTATGTATATAAATGTTGTGATAAAAAAATAGATTTTGCCTTTGTCAAATGAACAACTAGATTTTGCCTTTGTCAAATGAATAACTGAGATGGCTAATATTCAAATTAGTAAAGCAGTTGCTGTACCTGATACATTAAGTAGCTTATTCCACACTGAGCTATTTTCTCGCCCTAACTTTAATACCAGACCAAAAGATTGTCCAGAGGACTAGAAAACTTGTTTGAAGGCTCCCTACATGCTTTTTACAACTCTTACATTCAACCAAAACAAGAAAGATATTTCATATGTTGAACTTTTGGCAGTGTATCAACTGTAAAGAAACATCCTGTGAAAACGAAAGTACATTCTACAGCTACAGTGGGTATAGAAAAGAATCACCCCCCTTTAAAATAATCACATTTTGTTGCTTTGCAGCCTGAAATGAAAACGGATCAAACAAATGTTTGTTTTATTCAGCTGTATTTACAACTTATAACATCCAAGTGAAAGATATAATACCAAAAAATATTACAAATTAAAAAACAGAATCACTGAGTTGGAAAAATCATCACTGCCCTCCTAAAAATTACTTGTAAACCCAACCAGGTGTAGTTAATCACCTTCTCAATAGCACACAAAGCCAATTGACTTTCGACTGTGATCACCTGTGGTCATTTTGATTAGCTCAGCATGAAACAAGCTTTTCCTGAAGCATTTCAGTCCTTGGTCGTGCAACTGAAGAAAACATTTAACAATGGGTGGCAAGGCAATGTCAAAAGATTTCCGGGATTAAGTTGTGGACAGGCACAAGTCAGGAGATGGATACAAAAAAATTCAAAGGCATAGAAGCACAGGGAAGTCTATTATTAAGAAGTGGAAGGTATTTTGTACAACACAGACCCTCCCTGGATCAGGACGTTTCGTGTTGTATTGACGAACTGCATTGTGGGATTGTTGAGATTGCGGATTGTTGATGTGATGTACGCTGCCTGCTGTTACCTACCTGGCTACCTGCCAAACTTTTTTCGAATTTACTCTATATAAACTAATTGGTCAAAATTCTATTTTAAGAGTTGACTAACGCAATATTTTTATCTGTTGACCTCTTACCCAACTTTACTACACTGGGACTCTTTTTGGACATAATTAACGGAACTACTCACCCCTGAACACCCGAGGCTAAGTATCATTAAAATGCCTTACCACTGTAATTGTAGTAACAACACGGAGGAGAACTATGATCTTCAGTTAAAGATAGCAGAGTTAGAGGCTCGGCTTCTGATGCAAATGTCAGGCAAGGATTATGCTAGTGTAGAAATAGAAAAAACTGCGTCAGTGCCACCAGGAAGAAACTATAGTTTTGTTAGCACAGCTCCTGCAGCCGGGCAATAACTTTCTCTTGGTCACTGGGAAGAAATGCCGTCGACCAGTTAAACCTGAATCGTTGCTAAATCCAACTGAGACTTTCAACAGGTTTTCCCCACTGGAGTCGGAGTCAAGGCCCGAGCCGTCTTCGGAGGGGAATGATGGGCAGGCATTTTCTACCGGTGGCCTTGAAAAACTGAAAACTTTAGTCATCTGTGATTCCATTACCCGCAGTATTAGACTAAAGAATCAGCCAGCGATCGTACACTGTTTACTGGGGGGCAGAGCCACCGACGTAGCCGCAAATCTGGGGTTCGTGCTAGCGAAGTCTAAAACTGGCAAGTATAGAGACTACAGAGATATTGTTATTCACGTTGGCACCAATGACGTTAGGATGAAACAGTCAGAGGTTACGAAGCAGAACATAGCATCAGCGTGTAAACTATAGCTAGAAAGATGTGTCGGCATCGAGTAATTGTCTCTGGCCCCTCCCAGCTAGGGGTAGTGACGAGCTCTACAGCAGACTTGCGCAACTCAATCGCTGGCTGAAAACAGAGTTCTGCCCGTCGGAGGAGGTAGAGTTTGTAGATAACTGGCTTTCTTTTTGGGACTCTCCCAGAAATAGGGCCAGGCCTGATCTGCTGAGGAGCGACGGACTCCATCCTAGCTGGAGTGGTGCTCTTCTTTTATCTAGGAACATTGACAGGAGTCACACTCCTATAGCTTTAACATGAGATAGGGTGCAGGTCAGGCCGCAGGCTGTTAAACTTGCTCCCTGGTACACAGACAATACTAGAGCTCTTAAGCAAGCCTCCAGAAAATTGGAGCGAAAGTGGCGCTCCACCAAGTTGGAAGTATTTAGACTAGCCTGGATAGACAGTACACTACAATACCGAAAATCACTCACGTCTGCTCGATCAGCTTATTTCTCCAACCTGATTGAGGTGAACAAAAACAATCCAAAATGTCTCTTTGATACAGTTGTAAAGTTAACAAAAAAGCAAAGCTTAGCAAGTGAAGTGGGTCTTCACTTTAGTTGTAATGAATACATGAACTACTTTGATGAAAAGATCATCACCATTAGAAAACAAATAACTGACTCCTCCTTAAATAGTTATGGTCCTCAAAATCTCAGTTGTCCTAAAAATGTCCTGAACCTCCCTGACCAGGTGTCAATGGGGACACTTGAATTTTTTGATACCGTATCGCTCGACACATTTACTAAATTTGTAATGAGTTCTAAACCCACAAACTCTCAGCTAGACCTGATTCCAACAAAATTACTTAAGGAGCTATTTCCTGTGCTAGGTCAGCCAATTTCCCTTTACTCTGGATGTGTACCAAACTCACAAGAAATTTAGGAAATTAAGCCTCTTCTAAAACAAATCTAATCTGAATCCCGACATATTAAACAATTATAGGCCAATATCGAACCTCCCGTTCCTCTCAGAAATCTTAGAAAAATGTGTTTCCCAACAACTGAATGCCTTCCTAAAGACAAATAACATTTATGAAATACTCCAGTCTGGTTTCAGATCCCATTATAGTACTGAGACTGCACTCGTGAAGGTAACAAATGACCTTCTAATGGCCTCGGACAAAGGTTCTGCATCCGTCCTGTTGCTTCTTGATCTTAGTGCTGCTTTTGACACTATTGATCACTCCCTTCTCTTGGAGAGACTGGAAACCCATATTGGGCTACGTGGACATGTTCTAGCCTGATTTAAATCTTATTTATCTGAAAGATATCAGTTTGTTAGTGTGGATGGCATATCCTCTGACAAGTCAAAGGTATGCTTTGGTGTTCCTCAAGGCTCGGTTCTGGGCCCATTATTTTTCTCACTATATATGCTCCCTCTGGGCGATGTAATCCGAAATCACAATGTAAACTTTCACTGTTACGCTGATGACACACAGTTATATATTTCAATAAAGCATGGAGAAGCCCCTAAATTAGCTACTTTGGAAGCATGCGTTTCAGATATTAGGAAGTGGATGACAGAGAATTTCTTGCTCATAAACTCAAGGAAAACAGAAATGCTCCTTTTAGGACCCAAAAAACAAAGAGCGTTGTTAGCAGATCTCACTGTGAACCTTGACGGCTGCATGGTCGTATCCCAAAAAACTGCAAAAAACCTTGGCGTTACCCTTGACCCTGACCTCTCCTTTGAAGAACATATAAAATATGTCTCAAGAGTTGCTTATTTTCATCTTCGAAACATTGCAAAAATGAGAAACTTTCTATCAAAAACTGATGCAGAAAAATTAATCCATGCTTTTGTTACTTCTAGACTAGATTACTGCAATGCTCTTCTCTCTGATTATCCAGACAAATTAATAAATAAACTTCAATTAGTGCTGCACACGGCTGCTAGAATCCTAACTAGAACAAAAACATTTGAACACATTACTCCTGTCCTAGCGTCCTTACGCTGTCTGCCTGTTAGGGTTAGGGCTGATTTTAAGGTTTTACTCTTAACCTATAAATGAATACATGGACTTTCTCCTACTTACCTTAATGAAATGATCCAGCCATACATACCTACACGTAACCTACGATCGCATGATGCAGGCCATTTAATTGTACCTAGAATTTCTAAACAAACAGCTGGCGGCAGGGCCTTTTCTCATAGAGCTCCACTACGTTGGAATGACCTGCCAATTAAGGTTAGAAATGCAAACTCAGTGCAAACTGTCAAACTAATTTCTACAGCACGGTTTATAATTAGGTGTAGCCTGGCCCGGGGGCGTGAAGGTGACCAGTAGGCTTGATACTGTCCACCCTTGCTGTCTTTCCAGGTGAGCTCTCGTCACCACTGGGATGCCCTCCCTCCAATGCCTTTCGGGGGAAGAGTCACTGGCTTGTTGTTGACTCTCTGTTACGCACTTGTGCAATTGGGCTGTACGCTGCTGGCAATACTCGACCCCCCTCTTTCAGGGGGGTTGCGGTTGGTGGGTGTCCCTTTGGTTGATGCCTGGCAGTGTGGGTGGATTGATTTCCTGCCTGTTGGGCCATGTCCGTGGCCTCCCCTGGGTAGGGCCACAGTGTCGCCAGACCCCCCCGTCTCAGTTCCAAGGTGTTACGCTGCTATATTATTGTGCTGGGGGTTATGAGGAATGCACTTTCTAACTTTTCTCAGTCTCCTCCAGTTTTACATTTTAGGAGGAGATGAGGTCCTGGTCCACACCTGCGGAGTACCTGGTTTGGGGGGCTCGTTGCTGTCCCTGTCCTTGTCCATCTGGTCATACTTTTGACCTAGTCTAGAATCAAATAGACTCTGGATTTAGCCCAGAGAAATGTATTTATTATTCTAATTGGACTCTTAATATCTCACCCGGCACAGCCAGAAGAGGACTGGTCACCCCTCTGAGCCTGGGTCCTCTCTAGATTTCTTCCTAAAATTCAGCCTTCTTAGGGAGTTTTTCCTAGCCACTGAAATCAAACACTACTGTTGTTTGCTCCTTGGGGTTTAAGGCCGGGTGTCTCTGTAAAGCACTTTGTGACAACTGCTGTTGTAAAAAGGGCTTTATAAATACATTTGATTGATTTGATTGACCACCTCTGTGGCAAGGCACCGGGGGTGGATGAGATCCGCCCTGAGTACCTCAAGTCTCTGGATGTTGTGGGGCTGTCTGGGTTGACACGCCTGTGCAACATCGCGTGGCCTTCGGGGACAGTGCCTCTGGGATGGCAGACCGGGGTGGTGGTCCCTCTTTTTAAGAAGGGGGACCGGATGGTGTGTTCCAACTATAGGGGGTTCACACTTCTCAGCCTCCCCGGGAAAGTCTATGCCAGGGTTCTGGAGAGGAGAATACGGCCGATAGTAGAACCTCGGATTCAGGAGGAACAGTGTGGTTTTCGTCCGGGCCGTGGAACACTGGACCAGCTCTATACCCTCTACGGGGTGTTGGAGGGTTCATGGGAGTTTGCCCAACCAATCCACATGTGTTTTGTGGATTTGGAGAAGGCATTCGACTGTGTCCCTCGCGGCATCTTGTGGAGGGTGCTTGGGGAATATGGGGTCCTGGGTCCTTTGCTAAGGGCTGTCAGGTCCCTGTACAACCGAAGCAGGAGCTTGGTCCGCATTGCCGGCAGTAAGTCAGACTTGTTCCCAGTGCATGTTGGACTCCGGCAGGGCTGCCCTTTGTCACCGGTTCTGTTCGTAATTTTTATGGACAGAATTTCTAGGCGCAGCCAGGGGCCGGAGGGTGTCAGGTTTGGGGACCACACAATTTCGTCTCTGCTCTTTGCAGATGATGTTGTCGTGTTGGCCCCTTCTAACCAGGACCTTCAGCATGCACTGGGACGGTTTGCAGCCGAGTGTGAAGCGGTGGGGATGAAAATCAGTACCTCCAAATCCGAGGCCATGGTCCTCAGTCGGAAAAGGGTGGCTTGCCCACTTCAGGTTGGTGGAGAGTGCCTGCCTCAAGTGGAGGAGTTTAAGTATCTAGGGGTCTTGTTCACGAGTGAGGGAAGGATGGAACGGGAGATTGACAGACGGATCGGTGCAGCTTCTGCAGTAATGCAGTCGATGTATCGGTCTGTCGTGGTGAAGAAAGAGCTGAGCCGCAAGGCGAAGCTCTCGATTTACCAGTCAATCTACGTTCCTACTCTCACCTATAGTCATGAGCTTTGGGTCATGACCGAAAGGACAAGATCCCGGATACAGGCGGCCGAAATGAGCTTTCTCCGCAGGGTGGCCGGGCGATCCCTTAGAGATAGGGTGAGAAGCTCGGTCACCCGGGAGGAGCTCAGAGTAGAGCCGCTGCTCCTCCACATCGAGAGGGGTCAGCTGAGGTGGCTTGGGCATCTTTTTCGGATGCCTCCGGAACGCCTTCCTGGGAAGGTGTTCCGGTCCCGTCCCACCGGGAAGAGACCCCGGGGAAGACCTAGGACACGCTGGAGGGACTATGTCTCCCGGCTGGCCTGGGAACGCCTCGGTGTCCCCCCGGAAGAGCTAGAGGAAGTGTCTGGGGAGAGGGAAGTCTGGGCATCCCTGCTTAGACTGCTGCCCCCGCGACCCGGCCCCGGATAAGCGGAAGAAGATGGATGGATGGATGGATGGATGATTTGATTGATTGTATGATTGATTGACGTCGCTCCAAACTGGATGAAAGAGCCAGGAGGAAACTGGTCAGAGAGGCTACCAAGAGGCCTACAGCAACTCTGAAGCAGTTGCAGGAATTCATGACAAAGAGTGGTCATTGTGTGCATGTGACAACAATATCACAAATTCTCCACAAATGTGGCTTGTATGGGAGGGTTGCAAGAATAAAGCCACTCCTCAAGAAAGGCCACATGCAGTCACGAATGAGCTTTGCCAAAATGCACCTTGAAGATTCTAAGGCCAAGTGGGAAAAGGTGTTATGGTCAGATGAGACCTCAACGCCAAACGGTATGTCTGGCGAAAATCCAATACAGCTCACCATCCAAATAACACCATTCCTACAGTAAAGTATGGAGGTAGTAATATCACGTTATGGGGTTGTTTCTCTGCAGCAGGGACTGGAGTACTTGTCAGGATAGAAGGATAAGAGATGGGGCAAAATACTGTCAAATTCTTGAGGAAAATCTGCTGTTCCCTGCCAGAAAGTTGTCAATAGGAAGAAGATTTACCTTCCAACATGACAATGACCCAAAGCACACAGCAAAACTGACCACACAGTGGTTGAAGGAGAAAAAGGTGAATGTCCTTGCATGGCCTAGCCAGAGCCCGGACTTAAACCCCATTGATTTGAAGACAGCAGTCCACAAATGGTCACCATCAATTTTAACTGAACTTGAGTAGTTCTGCAAAGGAGAGTGGTCAAATATTGCAACGTCTAGATGTGCAAAGTTAGTAGAGACATATCCCAACAGACTAAAGGCTGTAATTAAAGCAAAAGGTGGTTCAACAAAATACTGACACAAGGGGGTGATCCTTTTTCCAACTCAGTGATTATGTTTTTGTTTTTTTCTGACATGTTGGTGTTATATCTTTCACTTGGATGTTATAAGTTGCACTGAGTAAATTCAGCTGAATGAAACAAAGACAGTGTCTGTCTTCATTTCAGGCTGCAAAGCAACAAAATGTGATTATTTTAAAGGGGGGGTGATTCTTTTCTATACCCACTGTATACCAGGTCAACCTTTTATAAAAAGTCATTTTGGAGATTCAGTTGTTGTTATGAGGAAGTTCGATTGCATTATGTAGAACTACCTCATATTTAGATTTCTTCTGTAAAAGTTTTGCAAATACAGATTCATCTTGAAAAATTAGAATATCATGGAAAAAAATGTTTTCCCGTAATTAAAGACAAAAAGTGTAACCTTCTAAATTCATTCCTATTCTAGATTAATTATACAAAGTGAAACATTTGAAGACTTTTGACGATAACGTCTTACAACTCATGGAAATAAAAAATCCAGTATCTCAAAATATTTTATGTGATACAGAAATGTCGACCTGAGAAGAGCTCTAATCATCAAAAAAACTCCCTGAGCCTTCAGTACACACAACCACAATCTTGGGGAAGACTGCTGACTTGGCAGTTGTCCAGAAGACACTCATTGACTCATAAGCTACAGAAGGTCATTGCTGAAAGGGTTGGCTGTTTGCAGAGTGCTATATCAAAGCATATTCATGGAAAGTTGGAAGGGAAAAGTATAGTAGGAAAAGGTGCACAAGCAACAGGGATGATCGCAGCCTTGAAAGGATTGTCCCCCAAGTTCTTGAACCAAGCAAAGCCGGGGAGTTTCACAAGGACTGGACTGAGGCTGGCATCAGTGCATCAACAGCCACCATGCACAGACGTGGGCTTCAAGTGGCGCATTCCTAGTGTCAAGCCACTCCTGAACCAGAGACAACATCAAAAGCGTCTTACCTGGGCGAATGAGAAAAAGAACTGGACCATTGCACTGTTGTCCAAAGTCCTCTCTTCAGATGAAAGTACATTTTGCATTTCATTTTGAAATCAAGGTCCCAGAGTATGTAGGAAGAGTGGAGAGGCACTGAATCCAAGTTGCTTGAAGTCCAGTGTGATGTTTCCAGAGTGATGATTTGGTCAGTGATGATTTGGGGTGCCATGTCATCTGCTGGGGTTGGTCCACTGTGTTTTATCAAGTCCAGAGCAATGCAACCGTATATTTTAGGAGATTTTAGACAAGCTATCTGCTGACAAGCTATATGGAGATGCTGATTTCCTTTTCCAGTAGGACTTGGCACCTGCCCACAGTGCCAAAACGACTGTTAACTGGTTTGCTGCCCATGGTATTATTGTGCTTGAGTGGCCACTTAACTCGCCTGACCTGTCAAGAGAAAATAGAGATACACCAGACCCAACAACACAGACGAGGTGAAGGCTGCTATGAAAGCAACATGGGCTTCCATAACACCTCAGCAGTGCCACAGGCTCATTGCTTCCATGCCACGCCGCATTGATGCAGTAATTTGTGCGAAATGAGTCCCGACCAAGTATTTAGTGTATGAATTAACATACTTAGGAAACCTTTGCATGTGTTTTGAGTTGAATAGCTGATTAGAGCTCTTCTCAGGTCAACATTTGATGTTCCCTAATATTTTGAGTTACTGAATTTTTTATTACCATGAGCTGTAAGCCATAATCATCATGTTGGAAACAAAAAAGGCTTGAAATGTTTCACTATGTGTAATTAATCTCGAATGTAGTGGAGTGAGAGGATTGGTCTGTGATGGCCGGTATGTTCCTGATATCACAGCTACATCTGCTGGCCAGGAGAGGTGGTGTCCCAGTAGGCTAAGGCCTAATTACACACACCTGAAGCCACCTAATTGGAAAGCTACCTGGAGGGCAGAGAATCCCATGGCAACCCAAGCAAAGAAAGCACTGGACACCGACCATGCCTGCAGAAAAGGACTAACCCAATAAGATCTAACCTGTGTGTAAATTACTGGTTCCCTTGTTCTTTAGTTTATAGCTGGTAAACAGTTTAGCTGTCTGGTCGCAGTGAGGGACCGAAAGAACTATAAAGAAAGGCTCTACAAAGAGCTAGGCTTTTGTTTGGGTTTTTTGTTACGTGGCGCCTGGGCACTGTCTCTGTTAAGGTTTCACTAATTAAAGTCCTGTGTTTTTGTCTTGGAGAAAGGTTCCCCCACTTGTGTTCCTCCATGTTCTTGTTTTGATATGATTTACAGAAACAAGGTGTTGGAAACCTTCCAGAGAAATGTTTGTGTCTCTGAGGTGAGGACCGATGAGGCACATGAATCGGGGGCATTGGTCCAGACTAGAAAGGCACCCCAGGCCACAGCTTGCAGTCCTTGACATCCTCCTACAACCTCTCCAATGAACAAGATGTTTTTATGCTATAGGGACTGTCACTGACTTTCTGTTAACCCTGGCCTAGACACTGTTGTGCTTGAAAACCCTAGGTGAGTACAGTCTCTGAAGCACCACAGCTGGTGCCCCTAGCCTGAAAATCATTGTTCACCATTTCCCAGTATTAATGCTTCACCCTTATTTTATGTTACATAGGTGTGCAAATTGTTGTTTTTGTCTAATGTTATAATTCTTGACTTTGTGGTTCTATGATACCTTTTCTATGTGTAAATGTATTTTGGGATGCTTGTTCACACAGTCAAGCCAATCGAGTTTGTGGAATCGGCCTTGGTTTGTATATCATGATCTGATTGACTATGACTTCCCCTCTCCAATAATATAGCCGACAGGGAATGTTAGATCCGATGATCTTAAACTGTGGTGTGTGTCTACCTATTTCTTTGTTCAAGTGGCTTATGCTGTTAAATACATTCTGCACATCTAAATACGTTTGGGAAGATCTAGAAACAAATGAATTCCCAGCCAATCCCACACAAGGTAAAATTTAGCGCAGGGAGGGTGGGTTGAGAGTAAACAGTTCTGGGTAGCTGAGGATAATAAACCCATGTTCATTTTCAATATTATTTATGAAAGCTTTAAACTCTTCAGAGAAGCCTTCAATTAATACGTGTAATTATAAATCTTACAAGCATTTACTTTACCTTCAGTGCATTTATCTGTTTATTTAGTTGTGTTGACCATTCAAATTTGTAGACAGTGTATGGATGTGAATCTGCAATGAACAAATTATGTAATTATTTATTGCATAAACTCTGCTAATATTTTGTGATGTTGTTTTTTCAATAAAGGAGTTAAGATATTTTTATTGCACAAATACCAACATAAAGTATATCAATATACAAGAAAAAACATGCAAGGGGGTACAATGAAATACAGATTATACAAAGACCTGATATATTTTAGGGTTCCTTGGCACTTGTGATTACAATAATAATCACTAATATTCAGGACAATTGGCCTACATCTTATTTGATGGGGGCGGCAAGGGAACTAGATGGCGCTGGGCCAAAAAAGGTTGAGAACCACTGCCGGTAAAGCAAGTTGTGTCATGCTTGCAACATTAGAGATTCCGTAGCAAAAATAAAAGTCTTATGGTTTTCAGATTTTGCCTTCCAAATTAAAGTCTGCAGTAAAACGTGATATTATTCAAATTAAATGAATCTATTTTGGCACTTTGCTTTGAGTATATTGTAAAAGTGTATTCTAGGAAATGTTCAGGAGACTATAGAGCATAGACTGTAAAAAAAAGTGATTATATGCACACAAAAAAGAAATCAAGGGGTACTGTGTATTTGCAATTGTTGCTGGCATTTTACTCTGCCCATACCATTGTCCACATTCCACCACTTGGTGATTACTTATCAATTCAGCCAACGATCTAAAGTAGTTGTCATGTACATTAACTGGTTATTAGCCTGCTGTACCACCTTTAGAGATGTAGGTTATTTTATCTGTAAAAATATAAAATGAGTGTTTAATGTGTGAATATGATTCTGAAAAGAAAGGGAATGTTTGTATACTAGAATGTAATTATATTCCAACTACCAAAGTACCTAGCTATACAGCAAAATGTAATGTAATTTCCAGTTGAACTAAATTATGCAAAATCTAGCTCACTGTTCAGCAACCGTGCAGATTGTAATTTCTTAGAACATTTTAATTGTTATGACTTCAGCTTCATGGCTGGGTTTCTTTGATCATCTATAGAATTGTTTGCAGTCTTATGCATACAAAACATGCGGATGTCTTTTGCACTTTTTATCAGTTTATTACTTTATTTAACAATAAACATTCCTATTTGGAGATAAAATTAATTGCTTCATTCAAAACAACATGAGATGTTCTATTTTATATGAATTATCAGAAAAAAGTTATTGCATTGATGTCAGAAAATTTTTAGCAGATGCTGATCGCCATGAAAATATTCATCCATGTACGTTATTACCAGAAGATTAGGCTGCAATAATTTGATCATGCAATAATGTGCACTTGCACTATGGCTCTCAGAATGTTTGTTGTATTTCAGGTGCTGATATCCTGACCCTAATCTTACATAAGGACATCCAAGACATCTGCTCTGTTACCGTCTGGAAGGAGGTACTGGACCCACAGGGCTCTGAGACTATGTCTGTACCCAAGCATTTCTACAGTCCACAAACCCTACTGAATACTCATATACAATACAAGCCTTCCTATTTCTCAATTGAAACATGTATCTTTCGATATTTGGACAAATACATATGTTTTCTCAAATTAAGTTATGGTTTGAATGTAGTTGTAATAGAATATATCTTTCATATAGATATTAACTTGTTTAAAATAGTTGGAAATGTATTATTATTATTTTATCTAAAAAGTATAAAACTATAAACAGTGTTTTGGGTTCACCTATATCTCTAAAGGTGGTACAGCAGGATAATGACCGGTCAATGTAAGTCATTGACAACTACTTTGGGTCATTGGCTGAATTGAGCTGAAGTAATCACCAAGTGGTATAATCACTCTATTCTGTCTCCAGAACATTTCCTACAATACATTTATTTATTTATTTATATATATATATATATATATATACACACATATTTTTTGTTTTGAAAGAGTTTTGGAATAACTCACAATTGAGTTACATTGTGGCCAATAGTGGGCGGAGCAAAATGCCAGCAACAATTGCAAATACACAGTGCCCTTTGATTTTTTCTGCATATAGTCACTCTATAGACTCTCCTGAACATTTCCTACAATACATTCACTGCAGCGTATAGAACAGTTTTTTTTCTGTACAGGGCAATATGTACATGTACAGTCTTTCATAATGTTTTGCTTTGGGGCCTAAAGTGGGTGTGGAAAATATTGTGTTGCTAGATGTAGCACACCGTTCCCCATGATTAGACAGGTTTGTCTTACTCTACACATTCTCCTGAACATTTTCTACATTGCTTTCTCTGTGGAATATTCAATAGTTTATGAGCTATGAGGCAGTATGTATTCCATATTCAGTCATTGGCATTGTCTGAATTTTGCCCTTGGAACGTGTTTTAATACCCACTTTTTATTGAAATTACTCTTGAATATGATCATATTTGAATTGTTGTCAATGTTTTGAGAGGTACATGTTCTCAAACAATTAATAAACTCAATTTATCTCCGTTTCTAAGTATTTCGTTGGTCTCTTTTATTTTGAAAAATTCCAGATTTTTGTGACCCGGAAGTGTTTCTTTAATGTTGCTCACCATAGACAGGTACATTTTCAAAATTGTAATTAAAAGAACACCAACCCTACCTGACGCTCTGATTGAATTAAATAGGAGCTCCAAGTGATCTAGGCTGAACCTGTAGGTGAGCACATACCGCTGAACTAAATAATAAGCTTGTTTGAAAACCATTCTACTATCAGATGTTCTGTTCCCTTTTAAGTGTGGTGGGTATGAGACATGAGAGGTAACTTACTTTTGTTAGGGTGAATTACACGTGAATAATACACAGTGTTGGGCAAGTTACTTGGAAATTGCAGTGAGCTAAGCTATTAGTTACTCTGTCATGTATAAAGCTTCACTACACAAAAGCTACCACCCAGTCAAATGTAGCAAGCTAAGTAACACAAAACACAAAAAAAATATATATAAAAGAAAAAGTTACACAAACACAGCAGTAGGCTAGTTCATTACATAGGAAGCTACTTTAAGTTGTGCTAATTTCACATGACAAGAAAAGTAGCTTGTGTGGCCAAGCTACTTGGTAAATAAAGGAGTTACTACTACTGAAAAAAGTTACTTGATTCTGAAAATAGTGAAGCTACCACCAAAATACTAAGTTACTAGCTAAGCTAGTACTGCACAACAATGATAATACCGTCTTTTATTTATATGAATATATAATTAGCTGGCCAATGTTATACCAGTAATATTTGCTTTATTTCTACAATAGCATTCTTGAGTCAGTGTTATAGAATATGACTTATCAAGTCTCAGTTCGCTGGGTGAACACCGGCTGGTGCAGTAAACATAGCCTAGCTAGCTGGATACGATTTCAGTACAGTAATATCAAAGACCCTTGCTCCTTCTCAACTCTCTGGTAATATTCTAGTCACAAAATACAACCAATAATACGGTAATGTTAAATCTTACTTGTGAAAAGTAATCCCCCGAGCCCTGCTTTCGACGGTCCGCCGATATGAGCAGGAGTATGCTCCACAGTGCTCTGGCATGGTTGCTTCTGCTGCTACGCAAATAGGAGTATGACCGGTCAAACATGGCGGCCGTATTTCTCGCGCCCCAGCAGCCAATGCGGCGTCTACTCTTTATTATGTCTATGTTGCTCACAAGACGCAGATGACGCTGATCGCTGATTGTATTTTCACTTTCTTAGATATGTGCTACGGGCGTATTGAAATCAGTTATCTGATTTATTAACTAAGAAGTATGAATATCCAAATTATAACGTTGATCGGATTGTGTTTGGCAAAGGATGTATTCTCCGCAAACGGTAGGAGAGGGGGTTTTAATAATATAACTACATGAATGTGGCATACATTAAGCGAACTAGATCCTGTACATTTATACATTTAAGTTAGCTAGATCGATAGATACAGTAGTTCTTGCAATCATTGTAATTATTTACCATATCGCAGACCAAAATAGAAACGTTTATAAAATGTTCAACATAAAAAGCTCAACATAACTTCCCAATGTTGTTATTTCAGAAAAATCCGGGCCGCACCCTATCCTAGTAGCGTCATGCTGGCAACATTAGAGATTCCGTAGCAACAATAAGACCGGATTTCGGATTTTGCCTTCAAAATAGAGGTCCGCGTTAAAACGCGATTTTAATAATATTAAATGTATCGATTTTGAACCTTTGCTTAGTGTGTATTGTAAACATGTATTTTAGGAAATGTTCAGGAGAGTGTATAGAATAATTATATGCAAAAAAATCAAGGGGCACTGTGGATTTGCAATTGTTGCTGGCATTTTTCTCCACCCATCCTAGATCCTGTTGGCCACAATGTAACTCAATGGATATTAAATAAATATTGCCCTGTACAGAAAAAACTATACTATATGCCGCAGTGAATATATTGTAGGAAATGTCAAGGAGACTATAGAGTAAATATATGCAAAACAATCAAGGAGCACTGTGTATTTGCAATAGTTGCTAGCATTTTACTCCGCCCATCCCATTGGCCACAATGTAACTCAATGGATATGAAATATACACTCACCTAAAGGATTATTAGGAACACCTGTTCAATTTCTCATTAATGCAATTATCTAATCAACCAATCACATGGCAGTTGCTTCAATGCATTTAAGGGTGTGGTCCTGGTCAAGAAAATCTCCTGAACTCCAAACTGAATGTCAGAATGGGAAAGAAAGGTGATTTAAACAATTTTGAGCGTGGCATGGTTGTTGTTGTCAGACGGGACGGTCTGAGTATTTCACAATCTGCTCAGTTACTGGGATTTTCACACACAACCATTTCTAGGGTTTACAATGAATGGTGTGAAAAGGGAAAAACAGATTGAGAACATGTATCCATCGTGCCTTGTTACTACTGTGCAGGCTGGTGGTGGTGGTGGTGTAATGGTGTGGGGGATGTTTTCTTGGCACACTTTAGGCCCCTTAATGCCAATTGGGCATCATTTAAATGCCACGGCTTACCTGAGCATTGTTTCTGACCATGTCCATCCCGTTATGACCACCCTGTACCTATCCTCTGATGGCTACGTCCAGTAGGATGATGAACCATGTCACAAAGCTTGAATCATTTCAAATTGGTTTCTTGAACATGACAATGAGTTCACTGTACTGAAATGGGCCCCACAGTCACCAGATTTCAACCCAATAGAGCATCTTTGGGATGTGGTGGAACGGGAGCTTCGTGCCCTGGATGTGCATCCCACAAATCTCCATCAACTGCAAGATGCTATCCTATCAATATGGGCCAACATTTCTAAAGAACGCTTTCAGCACCTTGTTGAATCAATGCCATGTAGAATTAAGGCAGTTCTGAAGGCGAAAGGGGGTCAAACACAGTATTAGTATGGTGTTCCTAATAATGCTTTAGGTGTGTTTATATTACCAATTTCTCCAAGAGTATTCAAACCTTTGAGCAGAACTTGTCATTGCTCCAGCAGGATTCTGCATAATCTGAATCCCACAAGTTTTCCTACCCATTTTTTGGGCTAGTGTTAAGGACCTTGTGCCCCACTACATTGGCCAGACAACAACTATAGGAAAGAGGGTTGTTTTGTTTCAGGCGTAACAGTGTTAGTTTTTTGTTGTTGTTGAGTGGACACTTAATGACATGTTTTTACATTAAAGACAATTTGCAGACACTTCCTGACTGATGTATAAATCATCATGCATCATATATTACAACTCATTATGTCATCGTTAGTGAGCAATAACTTACCTGTGATATTTTATGGTTTTGGTCATCTCCAGCAAGGTAATGGATTGGCATTTTGGATGTGTTATGACTCAGGGAGCAGTCACAGTTACATCTCCTGGGGCTGTTTTTCCACCTGGATTACATTCATGATAGGAAAGAATACATACAGTATATGTTTTGGATGGGAAATGGGTGCTACATTCAGCAAAAAAAAAATAATCAGCCACCAAGGCAAACCCCTATAATATACTGTACATGGGATATACAGTATCTCACAAAAGTGAATACACCCCTCACATTTTTGTAAATACTTAAGTATGTCCTTTCATGTGAAAACACTGAAGAAATGACACTTTGCTATTATGTAAAGTAGTGAGTGTACAGCTTGTATGACAGTGTACATTAGCTGTCCCCTCAAACTAACACAACACACCGCCATTAATGTCTAAACCGCTGGCAACAAAAATGAGTACACCTAAGTGAAAATGTCAAAATTGTGCCCAAATTGTCAATATTTTGTGTGGCCACCATCATTTTCCAGCACTGCCTTAACCCTCTTGGGCATGGAGTTCACCAGAGCTTCACAGGTTGCCACTGGAGTCCTCTTCTACTCCTCCATGACGACATCACGGAGCTGGTGGATGTTAGAGACCTTGCGCTCCTCCACCTTCTGTATGAGGATGCCCCACAGATGCACAATGTGTGGCGTATGGTCTGAGCACTGACAGGCTGACCCCCACCCCTTCAACCTCTGCAGCAATGCTGGCAGCACTCATACGTTTATTTCCCAAAGACAACCTCTGGATATGACGCTGAGCACTTGCACTCAACATCTTTGGTCTACCATGGCGAGGCCTGTTCTGAGTGGAACCTGTCCTGTTAAACCGCTGTATGGTCTTGGCCACCATGCTGTAGCTCAGTTGTAGGGTCTTGGCAATCTTCTTATAGCCTAGGCCATCTTTATGTAGAGCAACAATTCTGTTTTTCAGATCCTCAGAGAGTTCTTTGCCATGAGGTGTCATGTTGAACTTCCAGTGACCAGTATGAGGGAGTGTGAGAGCGATGAGACCAAATTTAACACATCTGCTCCCCATTCACACCTGAGACCTTGTAACACAAACGAGTCACATGACACCGGGGAGGGAAAATGGCTAATTGGGCCCAATTTGGACATTTTCACTTCGGGGTGTACTCACTTTTGTTGCCAGCAGTTTAGACATTAATGGCTGTGTGTTGAGTTATTTTGAGGGGACAGCAAATTTACACTGTTATACAAGCTGTACACTCACTACTTTCCATTGTAGCAAAGTGTCATTTCTTCAGTGTTGTCACATGAAAAGATATACTCATTTATTTACAAAAATGTGAGGGGTGTACTCACTTTTGTGAGATACTGTAAATGGAATTAATAAAACATTACACTCCAGCCAAGTAAATTATTCATATGTTTTTTTCAGTATTTACCCCATCTTGTCCTATATGTGAAATCTGGGTAGATACATTCTGAAAACCCAGGTGAAAAGTAAGGATCCATTCCCACTCCAGAGGTCAGGGGTCACATTCTGGGAAATTCAGAAAGTTAATGTCACTTTCAATACCAATGGAGAAACATGTTTATACCTTTCAAATGAAGTGTTACCCTGATTTCTAACATGGATGCTTTGATGTATGAAATGTTTTTTCCAGAGAATGTTCCTTGTGAATTGGGAGGCAAAGTTGTGTTGACGCCGGTCTCTGTGACTAACCCCCCCTCATCAATCCTGTGGAGGCTGGAGAAGAACAAGGTGGCAGACTTTGACAAGGATTTTGGCACTACCGTAACCTACTATGGTGACTTCAACGGCCGCACAACCCTAGATTCAACTACTGGAGAACTGACAATCACCGGGTTGAGGAAAACAGATGAAGGGGTTTACTCTGTGGAGTTTAACAGCAAACGGCTTGAGAAGACCTATACATTATCTGTTCTCAGTAAGTGTGTGCGTGCCAGTCCAAATGGCTTGAACAGAACTACAGGTAATGCAGTGTCTCACTGGCATTTTCCTTAACAATTTACCTTCTCTTATAGAACAAGTCCCCAAACCAACTATTCAAGTTTTCTGCGATGACAACCAAATCTCCTGCACTCTGACCTGTAATGGTGACACAGCTGGTGCTGAACCAGTCACCTACTGGTGGAAAGAGGGAGAGGGGAACTGGGAGGAGATTGGCAAGTTACTGACTGTCATTAAGAGTGACAGTAAACTCAATCAAAACGGATACAAGTACACCTGCAAGCTGAAAAACCCTTTTAGTGAGGAAGTCAGTTATTCAGTCAAAGATGTGTTTGGTCCAGGTGAGTGGACATTCATAAGTGTGTTATTGTCTTACAGTATGTATTATGTTAGTAACACTGCTGGTAAAGCATTTTGAGGGGATTTACATGAGAAATGTAATTTAACGTATTCATACATAAATATGTTATTTTCAGTGTCTTCCTTAACTACAACGATTGTTGCTGTTGCCATCACCATGCCTATTGTGCTCATAGGTAAGAACAAAGCAACTATTGTAAAAGTACTTCACATAGAAACTGCTTATTAAAGGTGAACATATATTTTCTTGCCAAAAACCGGATTGAAATAACATTAGAAACAACAGTGATCTTCCAGTGTGTTTAGTGTTCAGGTGTTTAGTAACTATAGGCTGGGTGTCTTGCTGCTTGAATAATATATGGTGTCTTCTGCAGCTGAAGCATTGAAAGGTTGTTGAAGTCATTCCCAGTAGCTGACAGAGTTGCTAATACACTGACATGTACTTTAAACGTTTATGAAATGTTAACTTTTTTACTCTCTAGGCATAGGGTTAACTTTCGTTTTGCTGTGGAAGAAAAAAAGAGGTAAGATGAGTTGGCCTTTTCAGACATGCTGTGTTATTATTATGAATGTCAATTGAATTAAAGTCTGTAGGAGTTCCTTATTGTGTCTATTTCTCTCAGATTATCCCAACGACAGCGTAACAGAGTTTTTGCCAAAGACTCTTCGTCAACCTTGTGTTTTTTGTCATTGTACTGGTGTTACTTTTACTTAACTCTCTTATCTTGGTCCCTAATCAATCTACTAAGAAGTTCCTAAACACATCATTATTCATGCACTGCCCACGTTACCTCACAGCCCAGTGGTGTTCAGGTCTCATCCCATAAATGCAGACTGCTGTTTGAATGAGATCAGGGACCTTTGCTCAATAATAAGATCACAACTTAGAATCTTTCCAAGTTTTCTCTTGTAATGGGTAAATACAATGATATATCCCAAATATTGATGTAACTTTACAGGAGAGACAAACAACAGTCAGACACCTCGTTCCCCGGAGACAGTTTATTGCACTGTAGGTGATGGTCTGATTGACAACAGTGGAGCTGCAGGGGTTCCCACTTTGCGGTCCACAGACACTGGTTGTAGTTTTGTAGGGGATACGTCTTCTAGAGGTTGCTCCTTTAATCAGAGTAATAACAATCCATCCCCTGAAACGGGTATTAACACTTACACACATAATACATGGTACTTCTGTTGGGCTACTTTGGCACTGAGAAATAGGTGGAAATGTTGAAATGTTAGTTGTGACATCTGTGAAAAGATGGCGGTTGCTTGCGTTAGTTTAAAGTTAGCAGTTTATATGATCAATTGCACTATAGAATTATTAAGTGCAGTTTAGCACTTCAAAAATATTGCCCATAGAGATAAGTATGGACAAGGATCCTGTCAAGCATGCTATTTAAACTGTTTTTCTTCTATCATTTCAGTCTGCATCTTCTGCTTCATTTGATCAGCTCTTTTTTACCATTTTATTTTTGAAAACTGTTTCCATTTTGCTATGTTTGAAGAAGACTGTTGCCAGTTTAGAGATGTGGATTGGCTTCACATATTTGGTGTCTGATAGCTTTAAGAGCTTATGCTTAAAGTGTATCTAGCATGTTTTGAATCTAGTAAATTTCCTCATCATCACACAGTATTGTCCCACCATGTTAATTAAATGCTAAAAAGGTTTATTTCTGATCTTCTGCAGCTAAAGACAGTGAGTGAGTCAACCCACCCACAGGTAAGTCAACCAGTTAATTTAAAACAACATAAGGAGGCGCTTTAAAAGAGATCAAAGGAACTTAGATGGTTGTAACCAGGAAGTTGCTGTGTAAATAAATATAAACATATTAATTATGTTTAATGTAATCCGTTCAAGTAAACACAAACCCTAATTTTGTCTGTGTATCCAACTAAATTAAAAACTTTATAAAACAGAATTAACTTGTTAATAGGCATTAAATGACATAAGAGATAATATTTTGTTGATGTTTTTCTTCTGTGTGATTCTGCAGGAAACCGATTGGAATCACAAAAAAAAGAAAGTGATGAAGAAAAGACAAATGGTTTGTATGAATCTTAAATGGTTACTTTGCCACGTTACAGCTGGAATATCTGTTCTGGTGGTTACTGTTCACTCAAAACATATTCATGGATGATTTGATTCCTGGTACTGATTGAGTCCTAAAAAGTCAAATATATAATATACTGTGCACCTATCAGCCACTTTATTAGGTACACCTTTCTAGTATTGGGTAGGAACCTCTTTTGCCTCTGCTTGAAACTTTCTTATGCACACCACTGTGGTAAAGAGTGGATATTTGAGTATTTGTGGCTTTTCAGCTTGCATGAGTCTGGTCTCACTCAGTCAGGTGTTTTTGCCCACTGGACTAATTCATTAATACACAAATCATGATAAGGTGATAAATCTAAGTTATACAAGGTTACTCATTCTCTTAAAAATCTGTCCTCTTCAAATTGATATAGATTAATCAGAGCTCACTCCTGCAAAACAAAGCACTTTTCTCCTCACATGTTCTTCCTCTTATATTCAGACCGTATCATTTTATTTTTGTCAGCACGTATGGTGCTGTGTGTTTCCCTTTATAAACATCCATCTCCATGATGGATGAGATACTTACTTCTCTAAACGCATTGAGTTTAGCCCTTGTTTTAGACCTTGTTTTAGCTGGTCCCCACTAGGAAAAAGGTTATTTTCAGCTCATGTGTTAGATTAGATTTAGCGTAGCATTTTGAATTGTGGTTAGGTTTAAAATTGGACTTACTTTTTAGATTTTGGCATCTAAGGGTTTAAGGTTAGGTTAAGTTTAGTCATAAATGTTAAGTTATTGAGATTAGAGTTAGGTTCAAGTTTAGGGTTGAGGGACTGGGAACATAATAAAACAGTTTTCTGGTTTCCAAAATGATATTATTCAGCAGCAGAAACTCCCTTAACTACCAAGGCCAAGGATTAGAGGAGCCAGTATTTTAGGATGGTAAAACACCTACCAAAAGATGTATTGACAAGGAAGTGCTTGGAATCACTTCCATTGTTATTCTTGTACAGTATGTATATAAATGTTGTGATAAAAAACATTAGATTTTTCCTTTGTCAAATAAACAACTGAGATGGCTAATGTTCAAATAAGTAAAGCAGTTGATGTACCTGATACATTAAGTAGCTTATTCCTCACTGAGTTATTTTCTCGCCTTAACTTTAATACCAGACCAAGAGATTGTCCAGAGGACCAGAAAACCTGTTTGAAGGCTCCCTACATGCTTCTACAACTCTTACATTCAAGCAAAACTAGAAAGATATTTCATATGTTGAACTGTTAGCAGTGTATCAACTGTAAAGAAACATCCTGTGAAAACTTAAGTACATTCTACAGCTATACCAGGTCAAGTTTTTATTTACAGTCATTTTGGAGATTCAGTTGTTGTTATGAGGAAGTTTGTTTGCATTATGTAGAACTAGCTCATATTTAGATTTCTTCTGTAAAAGTTTGGCAAATACAGATGCATCTTGAAAAAGTTTTTTTTCCCCGTAATTCAAATAAAAAAGTGACACCTAGATTCAGTCATATTCTAGATTAATTATACAAAGTGAAACATTTGAATACTTTTTTATTTTAATCTTGATGATTACGTCTTACAGCTCATGGAAATAAAAAATCCAGTACCTCAAAATATTAGAATAAAAAATGTATGATACAAAAATGTCAGCCTGAGAAGAGCTCTAATCATCTAATAAACTCCCTGAGCCATCAGCACACACAACCTCAATCATGGGGAAGACTGCTGACTTGACAGTTGTCCAAAAGACACTCATTGACTCATAAGCTACAGAAGGTCATTGCTGAAAGGGCTGGCTGTTTGCAGAGTGCTACATCAAATCATATTCATGGAAAGTTGACATGAAGGGAAAAGTATAGTAGGAAAAGGTGCACAAACAACAGGGATGATCGCAGCCTTGAAAGGATTGTCCCACAAGTTCTTGAACCAAGCAAAGCCAGTTCAAGAACTTGGGGGAGCTTCACAAGGACTGGACTGAGGCTGGCGTCAGTGCATCAACAGCCACCATGCACAGACGTGGGCTTCAAGTGGCGCATTCCTAGTGTCAAGCCACTCCTGAACCAGAGACAACATCAAAAGCGTCTTACCTGGGCGAATGAGAAAAAGAACTGGACCATTGCACTGTTGTCCAAAGTCCTCTCTTCAGATGAAAGTACATTTTGCATTTCATTTTGAAATCAAGGTCCCAGAGTCTGTAGGCAGAATCCAAGTTGCTTGAAGTCCAGTGTGATGTTTCCAGAGTGATGATTTGGTCAGTGATAATTTGGGGTGCCATGTCATCTGCTGGTGTTGATCCACTGTGTTTTATCAAGTCCAGAGTCAATGCAGCCGTCTATCAGGAGATTTTAGAACACTTCATGCCTCCATCTGCTGACAAGCTATATGGAGATGCTGATTTCCTTTTCCAGTAGGGCTTGGCACCTGCCCACAGTGCCAAAACGACTGTTAACTGGTTTGCTGCCCATGGTATTACTGTGCTTGAGTGGCCACTTAACTCGCCTGAACTATCAAGAGGAAAATAAAATACACCAGACCCAACAACACAGACGAGGTGAAGGCCGCTATGAAAGCAACCTGGGCTTCCATAACACCTCAGCAGTGCCACAGGCTCATTGCCTCCATGCCACGCCGCATTGATGCAGTAATTTGTGCGAAAGGAGTCCCAACCAAGTATTGAGTTTATGAATTGACATACTTAGGAAACCTTTGCATGTGTTTTGAGTTCAATAGCTGATTAGAGCTCTTCTCAGGTCAACATTTGATGTTCCCTAATATTTTGAGTTACTGAATTTTTTATTACCATGAGCTGTAAGCCATAATCATCATGTCGGAAACAAAAAAGGCTTGAAATGTTTCACTATGTGTAATGAATCAAAATGTAGTGGAGTGAGAGGATGGGTCTGTGCTGGCCGGTATGTTCCGGATATCACAGCTACATCTGCTGGCCAGGAGAGGTGGTGTCCCATTAGGCTAAGGCCTAATTACACACACCTGAAGCCACCTAATTTGAAAGCTACCTGGAGGGCAGAGAATCCCATGGCAACCCAAGCAAAGAATGCACTGGACACCAACCACGCCGGGAGAAAGGGACTAACCCAGTAAGATCTAGTCTGTGTGTGAATTACTGGTTCCCTTTTCTTTAGTTTATAGCTGGTAAACAGTTTAGCTGTCTGGTCGCAGTGAGGGACCGAAAGAACTGTAAAGAAAGGCTCTACAAAGAGCTGGGCTTTTGTTTGGGTTTTAATGTTACGTGGCGCCTGGGCACTCTCTCTGTTAAGGTTTCACTAATAAAAGTCCTGTGTTTTTGTCTTGGAGAAGGGTTCCCCCACTTGTGTTCCTCCATGTTCTTGTAACTTGAGGCCCAGACTGGCTAACGAACCGCTACAATATGAAGGTGTCACGTTTTGATATGAATTACAGAAAAGAAAAAAAAAATCCACTTTATTCAAATGTTTTGAGATGCCAGTTTATTACATACACCCACCAAACAGCCCTATGTCTTCGTAGCATGGATTCAACAAGGTGTTGGAAACCTTCCAGAGAAATGTTTGCGTCTCTGAGGTGAGGTCCGATGAGGCACATGAATTGGTCCAGACTAGAAAGGCACCCCAGGCCACAGCTTGCAGTCCTTGACATCCTCCTACAACCTCTCCAATGAACAAGATGTTTTCATGCTATAGGGACTGTCACTGACTTTATGTAATCCCTGGCCTAGACACTGTTGTGCTTGAAACCCAAGGTTAGTACAGTCTCAAGCACCACAGCTGGTGCCCCTAGCCTGAAAATCATGGTTCACCATTTCCTAGTATTAATGCTTCAGCCTTATTTAATGTTACATAGGTGTGCAGATTGTTGTTTTTGTCTAATGTTATAAATCATGACTTTGTGGTTCTATGATACCTTTTCTATGTGTAAATGTATTTTGGGATGCTTGTTCACACAGTCAAGCCAATCGAGTTTGTGGAATCGGCCTTGGTTTGTATATCATGATCTGATTGACTCTGACCGCCCCCCCCAATAATAAAGCTGACAGGGAATTTTAGATCCGATGATCTTAAACTGTGGTGTGTGTCTACCTATTTCTTTGTCCAAGTGGCTTATGCTGTTAAATACATTCTGCACATCTAAGTTTGGGATGATCTAGAATCAAATTAATTCCCAGCCACTCCCACACAAGGTAAAACACAGCGCAGGGAGGGTGGGTTGAGAGTAAACAGTTCTGGGTAGCTGAGGATAATAAACCCATGTTCATTTTCAATATTGTTTCTGAAAACTTTAAACTCTTCAGAGGTGCCTTCAGATAATACTTGTAATAAAAAATCTTATAAGCATTTATTTGACCTTCAGTGCATTTCTGTTTATTTAGTTGTGTTGACCAATCAAATTTGGAGACAGTGTATGGATGTGAATCTGCAATGAACAAATTATGTAAATATTTATTGCATAAACTGCTAATATTCTGTGATGTATTTTTTTCAATAAAGGAGTAAAGATATTTTTATTGCACAAATACCAACATAAAAAAGTAAGAAAAAACATGCAAGGGGGTACAATGAAATACAGATTATACAAAGACCTGATATAATTTAGGGTTCCTTGGCACTTGTGATTGCCCCTGTTGGCTGGTTGGGCCCAGTTGACAGACAGGTGTTAAATTTAAAGTTTCAGTTTAAGGTTTGAACCTTAAGAAATTTAAGGTTTTAACAGAACTGGCCAGAGATGCACAGCGATGCAACATGGACTTTGGGTTATAGCTTGACAATCCTTTAACTCGTTATCTGCAGTTATCTCAATGATGCACAGGCCATAAGCAAAAACTTGAAAGTTTGATACTGACTTATTGTTCTTGTCATCCTCAGAACTACAGACCCCCAATTATGCCCAGCTTCTCATTATACACTGCCTCTCAATGGACAGATTTACAGCTGTCCTGAATTAATACGAAATTATAAACTAATATTTATTCTGCCCAATCTCCCTAGCTTTTTGTTCAGCAATATTATTTGAATTTACTACTCTAAACCCTAAAGCAGTGTTTCTCATCGGGTGCGTTCAGATGACGACGGGAGGCTCTGGAAGCAATATTTTGGAAAGGGAGGCGTTGAGTCTGAAGGTGGGGTTTGTTTGAAGGTGAGTTTACACCAAAAAATGGTGATCTGCAACATTAAACCTGCTAGTTTACGCCACTGCGACTTGATGAGATTGTGTATCGTAACTCTTAAGTGTTTCTGTCAGCTTAATTGTTGAGGCACAGCTCCGTACTACTGTTGAGATAAATTAAGTTTAAATAATGCTGATTTAATAACCATGTATTTTCATGTCTTTGTTTTATTAAATTGTATGTTGCAGCCAGGTATAACTTCCGAGGTTTAAAACTCCATCATACTGTTGAAATTCTCACACCTTATCTCTGGGAAGAATAGGTAAAGACTGTCTTTTATCTTACACTCAGCCACACTCACTCAGACTGTACACCTGGCTCAGTTAAAGAGACAGGATTAAAACCCAACCATTAACATACAAATGAAATTGCCGCCTATACAGCAGGAAGAAACCTGCGGTCGCCAACCCCCTGATGTTCTAGTCTAAGTTAGGACAATAGAATGTAAATTACTGTAACCTGGTTAAGATTTCACATCTGTATGCAAGAACCTGTTGATCAGTGACCGAAAATAACCCCAAAGGGGAAGAGTTTAGAGCATGCCCTTCCTCATTGGACAGCGAAGATAACGAGATTCGTCAATCATGTCACCATGCCAACGAAGAGCCAATAAGGATGGGTTTTACTCACGAGGGTGAAAAGTAACCGCCCCTGTGGCGGGAGAAACAAAACCAATAGTTAATTTTGATTCAGGGTGAATATTTGTGGAAGCTTGAGGGTTACTGTTGAGATAAATGAAGTTTAAATAATGCTGATTTAATAACCATGTATTCTTATGTTTTTGTTTTATTAAATTGTATGCTGCAGCCAGGTTAGGGAAATATGATTGAATACAATAACCATAAAAAGTTTAGAACTCCATACATTACACTCAGCCACACTCACTCAGACTTTACACCTGGCTCAGATAGAGAGACAGGATTGAAACCCCACAATTAACATACAAATGAAACTGCCCCCTATACAGCACAAAGAGACCTTCTGTCTCCAGCCCCCTGATGTTCTAGTCTAGGTTAGGACAATAGAATGTAAATTACTGTAACCTGGTTAATATTTCACACCTGTATGCAAAGAACCTGTTGATCTATGACCGAGAGTAACCCCCAAATGGGAAAAATGTAGAGCATGTCCTTCTTCATTGGACAGCGAAAACAAAGAGATTCGTCCAACATGTCACCATGCCAACGAAGAGCCAATAAGGATGGGTTTTACTCACGAGAGTGAAAAGTAACCGCCCCTGTTGCGGGAGTATCAAGTTCGATCTTGATTCGGGGCGAATATTTTGTGGAAGCTCGAGGGTTGAGCAAATATTTGACCGCTGCAGTGTATTTCATGTATTTTGACTTATCATTTTCTATTAATAAATCTTTGTGTTAAATTCTCATTCGGACCGAAGCCTCGTCCTTCTTCAGAGATTCTGATACACGCAAAATTCTTAACACTACCTTCACGGGATCGGGATGTCAGAGTATCATTTATAAAATTTCACCAGCATGGCTTTTATTGTGTAAACTCTGGAAAATTGACGCTCTCTTGGTATTACCCGTGGAAGAGTTCCTCTTAAAAGCGTTCATTTCTCTGAGGGATACGCCGTGATGCACGTTTGTAGTTACACATTTACAAGAGGGATATTCGCTGTGGTTTTTGATAACAGTAATAATAACAACAACTAATAATAATCACTAATATTCAGGAGAATTAGCCTACATATTATTTGATGTGGGCGGTAAGGGACCTACCCAGAAAACAATATTATGTTGTCACGACGTAGCGAGACAGTTACATAACCGGACTATCTGACGTTGCAGCAACCGGAAAAGTGAAGTTCCTATTTTCGTTGCTACAACGTAATTAGATTACGTTTTCATTTCGTCACCTGTATTTCGTGACAATGTTATGTACTTAAGGTTGCATATTCGTCATTTATTGACCATTGGCAGGTTTGCAGTATTTGGTTATGCAATGCTTATTTTTGCATTAGCAAAATCTATTTGGTCTAGGTACAGCTACTGTAGCTAGCCTACCTGTTACCTTCTACTCCTGTTCCTCTGCAGCATCAACCATATCCCATTAACATGGTGGTTCTATTTTTAAAATGTCTGAATTAACACAATTGGTTTTCTGCCTTATATTCCTACATTCCACAATGTTCCTGTAGATTTTTCAAGTACAAGCCAATATAATCTCCATCTCTTTTTAAAGCACAAATCACATAATCAACCCTACTAGATATTTTGCTCATGTAGTCATTTCCCAGCAAACAATATTGCATTGTCACGGCTTACTGACAAGGTAACTTACATTTGGAACTAGTTAGATAATGATCTTACATAAATACAACCTGAAATGCAATTTATTTAAAGTGATGCATTTGTAATTTGTGAAACTATATTTTGTACCAGGTATTTTAATATCCCATAACAATCCTTTGCACCAGTATATTCATACCTACAGCTAGAATAGGTAGTTAAGTAAATTTCTGTCCAGTCAAAATATCTCTCATGACACTTCTCTCAAACTTTGTGTTATCCACTCCAACTGTCCCATGCCTTCTTAAAAGGTGCACAACACAATTCAGCAGGGGTCTAAACAGACTAGTTTTACAGTGAGCATGTGAGGTATTATGTATACATTTATTCTATCAACCCCTTTCCAGATATAATAATGTCAATGCTGTTAGATCATCAGTCCAGGTATTTTCTCATAACAAAGTACATGACATAATATAGAAGAGCCCCATATGAAATGTAGTAAAAAAGAATATAACATTTACAAACAATCAAGAAAATGTATGTAAAAATCATTTTATTGATCACCCACCTCACACTCTCCCAAACTGGTCAACGGTACAGATATTAAAATCAGAACTGTTTGGGACTTCAAAACAAACAGGAAGGATAAAGTAAGAAATCCCACCTAGTTCACTACAATTAAATTGCAGGTCTTCAATGGAAATAACCAGGCTAAACAATTACTTTTTCCACTAATAGAGTTATATCCTTCTCGAATCACTGAAATTGAAATCCAACAATCAACTGATCACATAAGACATATTATCAAACTGGCCAAATTGTACAAATAATTAAAATATAAGAACATAAGACAATATATATGCCTTACTCTTCACTGGGTTCTTCTAATGGTGAGAAATTGTGAAAACCAAGAGTTGTTTTTAAACTATAAACTGATCAAACAAGAATAAATATTAAAATAAATTAAAACAAAATAAAATAACAAGCAAAAATGGAAGCTTTACTCTTCCTCATTGTCAGAAATGAGTCTGAGTGGTCATCAATTCTATCTTCACTGTCACGTCCTGGCTGTGCCCCTAGCCATCTCTGCGCTGGGCTCGGGGCATAGCCAGGACAGGACAGGAGGTGGCCTTTAGCCACCTCTACTCCTTTTTTTGGTTTCCCCAATTGGAGGCAGGTGTTAGTCATTGCCTCCAATTGGGGACCCTATTTAAGTTTAGTTTGTAGGCCCCAAGGCGTGGTTCATTTTGGTTTTGTTTATCCTGTGTAAGGAATACCCACGTCACTGGTTGCTGCCTTTTGTTTTGTTGGAGTCCTGCATTCTTTATTTTGTATTAAATGGATTACCTTACCTACCTCTACTCTGCGCCTGTGTCCTCTTCATCCCACGACCGTGACAGAATGAACCACCACAAAGGGACACGGCAGAAATGGACGGTAGGGGAACTCCTCGGTTGGCCTGACAGCGACACTGAGGAGGAGGAGGAGAACCCCTACCGTCCCCTGCGGCACACCGGGCCAACACAGCGTCCACCCACAAGGAGACGTCGACAGAGGCGACGGAAGCAAACCTCCGTGTGTCCGCCCCAAGAATTTCTTGGGGGGGTGCCGTGGGGGCAAGCGGAGTGGCAGGACGCGGCCGTGCCACCCGTGCTCACGTGTGGGGTAGTCCAGGTGCCCCAGCCCGGTGCCAGCTCCTAGGCGTCGGGCAACAACGCCGGTGGGGCCTATGAGGGCTTTCCTTGATGTAGGGAATTGCGAGGACTGGTGGGGCTATCGGGACCCGCCGCAGCCAGCGCCCCCTGCTGCCTGGGAGCCGCAGCCAGCGCCCCCTGCTGCCTGGGAGCCGCAGCTAGCGCCGCCAGCTCCCCCCGCTGCCTGGGAGCCGCAACCAGCGCCGCCAGCACCCCCCGCTGCTTGGGAGCCGCAGCCAGCGCCCCCCGCTGCTTGGGAGCCGCAACCAGCGTTCCCCGCTGCCTGGGAGCCGCAGCCAGTGGCCGCAGCCGCCAGCTCCTCCCGCTGCCCAGTGGCCGCAGCCGCCAGCTCCTCCCGCTGCCCAGTGGCCGCAGCCGCCAGCTCCTCCCGCTGCCCAGTGGCCGCAGCCGCCAGCTCCTCCCGCTGCCCAGTGGCCGCAGCCGCCAGCTCCTCCCGCTGCCCAGTGGCCGCAGCCGCCAGCTCCTCCCGCTGCCCAGTGGCCGCAGCTGCCAGCTCCTCCCGCTGCCCAGTGGCCTCAGCCGCCAGCTCCTCCCGCTGCCCAGTGGCCGCAGCCGCCAGCTCCTCCCGCTGCCCAGTGGCCGCAGCCTGCGCTCCCCGCTGCCCGGGAGCCGCAGCCAGCGCCCCCCGCTGCCTGGGAGCCGCAGCCAGCGCCGCCAGCTCCCCCCGCTGCCTGGGAGCCGCAGCCAGCGCCGCCAGCACCCCCCGCTGCTTGGGAGCCGCAGCCAGCGCCCCCCGCTGCTTGGGAGCCGCAACCAGCGTTCCCCGCTGCCTGGGAGCCGCAGCCAGCGCCGCCAGCGCCCCCCGCTGCCCAATGGCCGCAGCCGCCAGCTCCTCCCGCTGCCCAGTGGCCGCGGCCGCCAGCTCCTCCCGCTGCCCAGTGGCCGCAGCCGCCAGCTCCTCCCGCTGCCCAGTGGCCGCAGCCGCCAGCTCCTCCCGCTGCCCAGTGGCCGCAGCCGCCAGCTCCTCCCGCTGCCCAGTGGCCGCAGCCGCCAGCTCCTCCCGCTGCCCAGTGGCCTCAGCCGCCAGCTCCACCCGCTGCCCAGTGGCCTCAGCCGCCAGCTCCACCCGCTGCCCAGTGGCCTCAGCCGCCAGCTCCTCCCGCTGCCCTGTTTTCGCCGCCGCCAGGACCCGCCGTGGACTGGCCGCCGCCCGGGCCCGCGGATGACTGGCCGCCGCCGCCCGGGCCCGCGGATGACTGGCCGCCGCCGCCCGGGCCCGCGGATGACTGGCCGCCGCCGCCCAAGCCAGCGGTTGACTGGCCGCCCGAGGACGCGGATGACTGGCCGCCGCCGCCCGAGCCTGCGGTTGACTGGCCGCCTTGTCCCGCAGCGCCTTCACCTGCCCAGGAGCCCCCGCATCGTCCCACGGCGCCCTCGCCTGTCCCGGCCTCAGCGGCGCCCTCGCCTGTCCCGGCCTCAGCGGCGCCCTCGCCTGTCCCGGCCTCAGCGGCGCCCTCGCCTGTCCCGGCTCTCCCTGTCCCTCCGCCGGCTCTCCCTGACCCTCCGCCGGCTTCCCCGTCTCCGGCTCCTTCGCCGGCTCTCCCACAGGGTTCTGACCCTCCGCCGGCTCCCCCGGCTCCTGCTCCTCCACCGGCTCCTATTCCCCCGCCGGCTACCCCGTCTCCTGCTCCTCCGCCGGCTCCTGCTCCCCCGCCGGCCGTCAACCCTCCGCCGGCTCCCCCGGCTCCTGCTCCTCCGCCGGCTGCCGACCTGCCGCCGGCTCCTATTCCTCCGCCGGCTCCCCCGTCTCCTATTCCTCTGCCGGTTCCTGTTCCTCCACCGGCTCCCCTGTCTCCTATTCCTCCGCCGGTTCCCCCGGCTCCTACTCCTCCGCCGGCTCTCCCGCCGGCTCCGGACCCTCCGCCGGCTCCCCCGGCTCCTGCTCCTCCGCCGGCTGCCGACCTGCCGCCGGCTCCTATTCCTCCGCCGGCTCCCCCGTCTCCTATTCCTCTGCCGGTTCCTGTTCCTCCACCGGCTCCCCTGTCTCCTATTCCTCCGCCGGTTCCCCCGGCTCCTACTCCTCCGCCGGCTCTCCCGCCGGCTCCGGACCCTCCGCCGGCTCCCCCGGCTCCTGCTCCTCCGCCGGCTGCCGACCTGCCGCCGGCTCCTATTCCTCCGCCGGCTCCCGCCGGCTCCGGACCCTCCGCCGGCTCCCCCGGCTCCTGCTCCTCCGCCGGCTGCCGACCTGCCGCCGGCTCCTATTCCTCCGCCGGCTCCCCCGTCTCCTATTCCCCCGCCGGCTCCCCCGTCTCCTATTCCTCTGCCTGCTCCTATTCCTCCGCCAGCTCCCCCGGCTCCTACTCCTCCGCCGGCTCTTCCGCCGGCTCCGGACCCTCCGCCGGCTCCGGACCCACCGCCGGCCCTTCCGCCGGCTCCGGACCCTCCGCCGGCTCCCCCGGCTCTTGCTCCTCCACCGGCTCCTGCTCCTCCGCTGGCACCTACTCCTCCGCCGGCTCTTCCGCCGGCTCCTGACCCTCCACCGGTTTCCCCGTCTCCTACTCCTCCGCCGGCTCTTCCGCAGGCTCCTGACCCTCCGCCGGCTCCCCCGGCTCCTACTCCTCCGCCGGCTCTTCCGCCGGCTCCGGACCCTCCGCTGGCTTCCCCGGCTCCTGCTCCTCCGCCGGCTCCTATTCCCCCGCCGGCTCCCCCGTCTCCTGCTCCTCCGCCGGCTCCTACTCCTCCGCCGGCTCTTCTGCCGGCTCCTGACCCTCCGCCGGTTTCCCCATCTCCTGCTCCTCCGCCGGCTCTTCCGCCGGCTCCGGACCCTCCGCCGCCTCCCCCGGCTCCTGCTCCTCCGCCGGCTCCTATTCCCCCGCCGGCTCCCCCGTCTCCTGCTCCTCCGCCCGCTCTTCCGCCGGCTCCTGACCCTCCGCCGGTTTCCCCGTCTCCTATTCCTTCACCGGCTCCCCCGGCTCCTGCTCCTCCGCCGGCTGTCGACCCTCCGCCGGCTCCCCCGGCTCCTGCTCCTCCGCCGGCTGTCGACCCTCTGCCGGCTCCCCCGGCTCCTGCTCCTCCGCCGGCTGTCGACCCGCCGCCGGCTCTCCTGCCGGCTCCTGTCCCTCCGCCGGCTCTCCCGTCTCCTGACCCTCTGCCTCCCTGGCCTGTCCCTGCAGCTCCGCCTCCCCGGCCTGTGCCGGCGGCTCCGGGCGCTGAGCCTCCGCCGGTCCGGGTGTGGTCGTCCCGGTCTTGCGGTCGGGAGCCCGCACCTTTGGGGGGGGGTACTGTCACGTCCTGGCTGTGCCCCTAGCCATCTCTGCGCTGGGCTCGGGGCATAGCCAGGACAGGACAGGAGGTGGCCTTTAGCCACCTCTACTCCTTTTTTTGGTTTCCCCAATTGGAGGCAGGTGTTAGTCATTGCCTCCAATTGGGGACCCTATTTAAGTTTAGTTTGTAGGCCCCAAGGCGTGGTTCATTTTGGTTTTGTTTATCCTGTGTAAGGAATACCCACGTCACTGGTTGCTGCCTTTTGTTTTGTTGGAGTCCTGCATTCTTTATTTTGTATTAAATGGATTACCTTACCTACCTCTACTCTGCGCCTGTGTCCTCTTCATCCCACGACCGTGACATTCACCTTCCTTTGAAGTATGGAAGCTGTGACAACTGCGACCTCTGCTGGTTCACCTCGCCCTGCAGCGGGCGGGCCCCAGCGGTCGACGTCACCTGCTTTCTGACGCCACCGTCTTCATCATACATTTCACCTGTGTCTCGTTTGTGCACCTGTTCCTCATCATCGCTGTTTCCCCCGGTATATATGTTCCCTCTGCTCCCCCTGTCTTTGTGTGTAATTGTCTCTACTAAATGGAAGAGCTGTTCAACGCTTTGTTATACCTGTACTGATTTCTCTCGCTGAGAAACATTAAACCTTCATTCCATCACGCCTTCTCCGGTTCCTCCTTGCTCCTCTCAACCCCCGAAGCCGTGACAGAATTACACACCAAATATACAACAGCAAGGATATGGAGCCCACGGGAGCCACAGGCGAGGTCGGTGTTGCGGAGGCGGTCCAGGTACATTCAACGATGCTGGCCAGCCTAGGCGCTGCAATGGACAATGTCTTAAAAGCGGTGCAGCGCCTAGAGCTGAGCCAGCAGACCCCCGCAGCACCGGCCGTTTCTCCGCCTGCCCCTGCCGTGCCGCCGAGCATGGGGGCACTGCATCTCCCCTTACCCAGGGATTTCGACGGGGCGGCGGACCGCTGCCAGGGATTCCTTCTACAGCTGGACATCGCGCTCCAGGCGATGCACCCTGCGCCGACCGAGGCACAGAAGATCACCTCGCTCGTCTCCTGCCTGTCCGGAAAAGCCCTGGAGTGGGCCACCGCCGTCTGGAACACCGAGCAGCCCACCCAGGGCAGCTACGCCGAGTTCACCCGCCGCTTCCGAGCCGTGTTCGACCATCCACACGAAGGAAGAGAGGCGGGTGAACGGCTGTTCCACCTACGGCAGGGGACGAGGTCGGCGCAGGAGTTCGCACTGGAGTTCCGGACCCTGGCAGCGGGATCAGGGTGGAACGAACGGGCTCAAATCGACCATTACCGTTGCAGCCTTCGC
Organism: Esox lucius; assembly: GCF_011004845.1. Taxonomy (NCBI): domain Eukaryota; kingdom Metazoa; phylum Chordata; class Actinopteri; order Esociformes; family Esocidae; genus Esox; species Esox lucius. The sequence continues at coordinate 12,746,217 of NC_047590.1, forward strand.
GAGGACGTCCGGAGGGAGCTGGCTTGTCGAGACGTGTCCCTCTCCTTCGATCAGCTGGTTGACATGTCCATCCGTCTCGACAACCTGCTGGCTGCCCGAGGACGTCCCGGAAGAGGCCCGTCCGTTCCACCCTGCCAACCTGACACCGCCGTCCCCATGGAATTGGGGACGGCTGCACTGCCGGGCAGACGTCGGGGAGGGCAGGTGCGGAGTGCCTCCAAGGGGCGACGAGGCCGTACTACTGCACCACACCGCACCTCCCTCCCTGAGTCGAGAGGCGACAGGCATGGCACTTCCGCGTCACCCCAGGTAGCACATGCACATTCGCCACTAACCTCTTCCCTCTCTATGTGCACTGTTCCTGTTAGGTTCCCCGGCTTTCCGCTGATTTCCCGGTGTAAGGCGCTGGTAGACTCAGGCGCAGCTGGGAATTTCATGGATAGGTCTTTTGCCCTGCGGTCACGCATACCCCTCCAGGTCCTCGCCACCCCCCTGCCCGTGAGAGCTTTAGACAGCCGGCCACTAGGGTCAGGTCTGGTCACGAGTTGCACTGTTCCCCTCCTCCTGATTACCGACAGCCGACACAGCGAAACCATTTCATTTCACATCATCGACTCACCCACGTTCCCAGTCGTTTTAGGTTTCCCCTGGTTGTCCCTACACGACCCCTTCATCTCCTGGTCTAGTCGACGTCTGTCGGGGTGGTCGCGGAAGTGCCAGGGTAGGTGTTTGGGTGTTTCCGTTGGCTCGACCTCGGTGGAAAGTCCAGACAGTGCGCCCGCCGTGCCCATTCCCCCCGAATACAGGGACTTGGCTACGGTTTTCTCCAAAGCCAAGGCTGCTGTGTTGCCACCACACCGGCTGGGGGATTGTGCGATAGACCTCGTTGATGGAGCCGCACTCCCGAAGGGTCACGTGTATCCACTGTCCCGCACCGAAACGGAGACTATGAACGCCTACGTTACGGAAGCGTTGGAACAGGGCTACATCAGGCCCTCCAAGTCACAGGTCTCCTCGAGTTTCTTTTTTGTGAAAAAGAAGGACGGTGGTTTGCGCCCGTGCATCGATTACCGGGCGCTGAACAAGATCACCATTCCGTTCCGCTACCCTCTCCCTTTGATCTCTGCGGAGGTGGAGAGGATGCACGGGGCCCGCTTTTTCACTAAATTAGACCTCAGGAGTGCCTATAACCTGGTGCGTATCCGGGAAGGAGACGAGTGGAAAACCGCTTTTAGTACCACGTCTGGCCATTACGAGTATTTAGTGATGCCGTACGGGTTGATGAATGCTCCTTCAGTCTTCCAGTCATTCGTCAACGACGTATTCCGGGACTTGTTGTGCGAAGGAGTGGTAGTGTATATTGATGACATCTTGATATTCACTGCCACCCGCGCCAAACATGTCTCGTTAGTGCGCAGAGTGCTGGCTCGACTGCTGGAGCATGACCTGTACGTGAAAGCCGAGAAGTGTCTGTTTTTCCAGTCGTCTGTGTCCTTCCTGGGATATCGCTTTTCCAGCACAGGTGTGGCTATGGAGGAGCCTCACATTGACGCCGTGCGTAATTGGCCGACCCCAACCACGGTTAAGGACGTGCAACGTTTCTTGGGCTTCTCTAATTACTATAGGAGGTTTATCCGGGGCTTTAGCCAGGTCGCGGCTCCGATCACCTCCCTTCTGAAGGGGGGGGCGACCCGGTTGCGGTGGACCGTGGACGCGGAGCGGGCGTTTGTGGAACTGAAACACCGTTTCACCACCGCTCCGGTCCTGGCCCATCCCGACCCGTCGCTCCAGTTCATCGTGGAGGTGGACGCGTCCGATTGTGGGCTCGGTGCCATCCTCTCCCAACGGACGGGGTGTCGTAACACGCTCCGTCCCTGTGCCTTCTTCTCCCAGAAGCTCAGTGCGGCGGAGCGGAACTACGACATTGGTGATCGTGAGCTGCTGGCCGTGGTTCGAGCTCTGTCGGCGTGGAGGCACTGGTTAGAGGGGGCTAAACACCCTTTCCTCGTCTGGACTGACCACCGGAACCTGGAGTACATGCGGGCAGCGAGGAGGCTGACCCCTCGCCAGGCAAGGTGGGCTATGTTCTTCACCCGGTTTGTGTTTACTCTCACCTACAGGCCGGGGAGTAAGAACGTCGGGGCTGACGCGCTGTCCCGCCAGCATGACACGGGGGAGAGGCCAGTGGATGATGCTCCCGTGCTCCCGGAGTCATGCATCGTGGCACCGGTGGTATGGGAACTGGACGCGGACATCGCCGGAGCGCAGCGCGACGAGCCCTCTCCGCCCACATGCCCTGAGGGCCGTACGTATGTGCCGGCGTCTGTCCGCGACCGCCTCATCTACTGGGCGCATACATCTCCCTCCTCCGGTCATCCTGGCATCGGGCCAACAGTGCGCGCCCTGGCCGGTAAGTACTGGTGGCCCACTTTAGCCAAGGACGTGAGGGTATACGTCTCTTCCTGCTCGGTGTGTGCCCAGAGTAAGGCACCCCGGCACCTACCTGTGGGCAAGTTGCACCCCTTGCCCATTCCACAACGGCCATGGTCCCACATTTCTGTTGATTTCTTGACGGATCTCCCCCCTTCCCAGGGCCATACCACCATCCTGGTCGTTGTGGATCGGTTCTCGAAGTCCTGCCGCCTCTTGCCTCTGCCCGGCCTTCCTACTGCCCTACAGACCGCGGAGGCCCTGTTCACACACGTCTTCCGGCACTATGGGGTGCCCGAGGACATCGTGTCTGACCGGGGTCCCCAATTCACGTCTAGGGTGTGGAAGGCATTTATGCAGCACCTGGGGATCTCGGTCAGCCTGACCTCGGGCTACCATCCCCAGTCCAACGGGCAGGTGGAACGGGTCAATCAAGAAGTGGGTAGGTTCCTCCGGTCCTACTGCCAGGACCGGCCGGGGGAGTGGGCAGAGTTTCTGCCGTGGGCAGAATACGCACTGAATTCTCTGCACCACTCCTCCACGGGCGTGACGCCGTTCCAGTGCGTCCTGGGCTACCAGCCGGTCCTGGCGCCGTGGACGCCGAGCCAGACCGGTACCCCTGCGGTGGACGACTGGTTCCGGCGGGCAGCGGGCACATGGGAGGCAGTACAATCCCGCCTCCGGCTCGCTGTCCGCCGTCAAAAGACCTATGCAGACCGCCACCGCGGGGAGGCCCCGGTGTATCGGCCGGGCGACCGGGTCTGGCTCTCGTCCAGGGACCTGCCCCTCCGCCTGCCCTGCCGGAAGCTGGCCCCGCGGTTTGTGGGGCCTTTTAAAGTCCTGAGGAGAGTCAACGAGGTAACATATCGGTTACGCCTTCCCCCCGACTACCGTATTAACCCCTCGTTTCATGTGTCTCTCCTCAGGCCGGTGGTGGATGGTCCCCTCCAGGGGTGTGAGGTGCGGGAGGTGCCCCCTCCCCCTCTGGACATCGAGGGGGCCCCGGCGTACTCTGTCCGCTCCATCATCGACTCGAGGCGCCGGGCGGGGGGCCTCCAGTACCTCGTGGAGTGGGAGGGGTACGGCCCGGAGGAGCGGAGCTGGGTTCCGGTGAAGGACGTCCTGGCTCCCGTCCTTGTCCGCGACTTCCATCAGCGTCGGCCGGACCGCCCTGCTCCGCGCCCCCCGGGTCGGCCCCGAGGCCGGTGTCGTCGCGCGGCTGGGGCCGCGCGTCAGGGGGGGGGTACTGTGACAACTGCGACCTCTGCTGGTTCACCTCGCCCTGCAGCGGGCGGGCCCCAGCGGTCGACGTCACCTGCTTTCTGACGCCACCGTCTTCATCATACATTTCACCTGTGTCTCGTTTGTGCACCTGTTCCTCATCATCGCTGTTTCCCCCGGTATATATGTTCCCTCTGCTCCCCCTGTCTTTGTGTGTAATTGTCTCTACTAAATGGAAGAGCTGTTCAACGCTTTGTTATACCTGTACTGATTTCTCTCGCTGAGAAACATTAAACCTTCATTCCATCACGCCTTCTCCGGTTCCTCCTTGCTCCTCTCAACCCCCGAAGCCGTGACAGAAGCTATGCACCCAGAACTGCACCTGATCATGGACAATGAAAACAAGTTTAAAAAAAGTATAAGTGTCCATAATCTGACTCAGTTATTTCATAATTCTATTACATCACTTTTACATTATTATCAAATGTATTGTTGAATCATTCTTTGTGTGAACTCAGTAAATATTTTTACATTTGAGTCAATGGTTATACAGCTCTGGATTTTTTTTTAACACCACTAATGGTTAGGAGTCATTAGATTTGGTTCATGTAATCACCTAATCAGTACCTCATTGACTAAAATGAGGTGTGCCTGTGTTGGAATTTAACAGACACTGGAATGGAATGGCTGCCATACATGTAGAGATGCTGATTTAAGAAAAAATAGGTGTGATCTCTTAATTTTTTCCAGAGCTGTATATTATACATTTTTTTTATTACTGGTCTCAGTCTATATATCTTCCTTGAGACTGACCAAAATATTAGGGGGACTTTGTCTTTATGATGACAAAAGCTTAAGTTGCTCTGCATTTTTTATGCATCACATATTGGTACCCCAATAACTAGAGAAAGTGAAATAGTACTTGATATTAAAGAACACACAAGCCAATGATATCAATAAGCTATCAATGCATTTTGATTACCCTAAAGCTGCATAAATAAAACACTAACAAGCATATTGCACAAGCCTCTAGTTACAGCATTATTCTGTTGACCATCTGTGTTTACAGTCACTTCAATTGGCCTGTGGTTCTTCTTACAGTCAGGGAAAGCTGCAACGATAAATAAGAATGCGTATTAAGGATTTCAACGTTTGTTAAAATATAACAATACAATTCTGTACTTCCTTGAATCTGATTAGCACATTTTCCGTGTCAAAATGACCTTGCGACGGAATCTAAAACAAAAATCCACAAAATTACATTGTATGCTTCTTACAGAGCCACTCCTTGGTTGGCCCTGGCTGTGTGTTTCAGGTCGTTGTCATGCTAGAAGACCCAGACACGACCCATCTTCAATGCTCTTACAAAGGGAAGGAGGTTGTTGGCCAAGATCTTGCAATACATGGCCCCATCCATCCTCCCCTCAATACGGTCCAGTTGTCCTGTCCCCTTTGCAGAAAAGCATCCCCAAAGAATGATGTTTCCACGTCCATGCTTCACGGTTGGGATGGTGTTCTTGGGGTTGTACTCATCCTTCTTCTTCCTCCAAACACAGCGAGTGGAGTTTAGACAAAAAGCTCTATTTTTGTCTCATGTTTTAGATTCCATCTCTCACAGTTGAAGTGTACCTATGATAAAAATTACAGACCTCTACATGCTTTGTAAGTAGGGAAACCAGCAAAATCGGCAGTGTATCAAATACTTGTTCTCCCCACTGTAGTTTAACACATCAGAAGTATACAACCACTGCAATTTAGTAATTGCTGCGGTAAACTTCTCAAGACTATTTAGGAGTACATATACTACAGCGAAGGCGGGACCCTCGTGCTGCGGCTCTTCCGTGCTTGCAGTTAATTTGTGTATGCCTTCCATCTGGTATTGTGAGAAGTAAGGCTACATGGCATTTGAATTGAGCAATTGCGTGTATTGGAGTATTATTGTTTCTTCTGCTGAACTCTGAAATATTTGGAATATGGTTTCCGATGTGGTGGCAAATAATGACATTGTGAGCAAAGTACGCTGTAGCACCGAAAATAGGGAGTTAACTATTCCAGTTGTAGTTACGTAAGATCGTTACCAAACTGGCATGTACGTTTTTACATTGTCGGTACGTCATGTAATTACGTTTCTGCGACATCCTGAGCAGGTGAGGAAGATGTGGTCATATAATTACCTCCGGACAACATTGCCACAACGTTGTAAGAAGGTAATGTCAGGACATGACAAATCCACTACGTCACGTTTGGTCAAGGTTACGTAACGTGTTTGCTGGGATTGTGTTAAACTGACTAACATTTCCTATGACGTTTTTCTTCCACCACAAATAGCATCTATGAACAGAATGGCTTTTGCAACTGGCCGTTTTAAAAGCTTATAAGCCAGTAATACTATAGTATATCTTAGTACTTTAAATAGTCAATTTAGCAATTTCTAGCAAGACTAAAGACAAACTTTACACTGCCACGGCTATTTACATTTTTTGGGGCAAACCAATGTTCGACATTGATGCAATAACTATCCATAAAGGTGACGATAACTGACTTTTTCATCAAGTGAAAAGACAAGAGAATCGTGGAAACCCCTCTTTCACTGCGCAGGTAGTTGTGGTCTATATTACCCTAAAGAGCATGCATGGGTGCATACTTCGAAAATCCACCAGTGATAGTAGACCATGCGGGAACATTTGGCGTACTATTTTCAGCAGACAAGACATACTAATCTTCTCACATACATCTGCTGGTCATATAATGAGAATATCATCAAAAAGTTGATTAATGTCAGTAATTCCGTTCAAAAAGTGAAACTTGTATATTATATTCATTCATTACACACAGACTGATATATTTCAAATGTTTATTTCTTTTAATTGTGATGATTTTAACTGACAACTAATGAAAATCAGTATGTCGGAAAATTTGAATATTACTTAAGACCAATACAAAAAAAGGATTTTAAAAACTGAAAAGTATGAACATGAAATGTATGTGCATGTACAGCACTCAATACTTAGATGGGGCTCCTTTACCTGAATTACTGCAGAAATGCGGCGTGGCATGGATCAGTCTGTGGCATTGCTCAGGTGTTATTAGAGCCCAGGTTGCTCTGATAGTGGCCTTCAGCCCTTCTGCATTGTTGGGTCTGGTGTATCGCACCTTCCTCTTCACAATACCCCATATATTTTCTATAGGGTTAAGGTCAGGCAAGTTTGCTGGCCAATTAAGAACACTGATACCATGGTCCTTTAACCAGGTACTGGTAGCTTTGGCACTGTGTGCAGGTGCCAAGTCCTGTTGCAAAATGAAATCTGCATCTCCATATAGCTTGACACCAGCAGATGACATGGCACCCCAAACCATCACTGACTGTGGAAACTTTACACTGGACTTCAAGCAACGTAGATTTTGTGCCTCTCCTCTCTTCCTCCAGACCCTGGGACCTTGATTTCCACAGGAAATGCTAAATTTACTTTCATCGGAGAACATAACTTTGGACCACTCAGCAGCAGTCCAGTCCTTTTTGTCTTTAGCCCAGGCGAGACGCTTCTGACGCTGTGTCTTGTTCAGGAGTGGCTTTACACAAGGAATGCGACAGCTGAAACCCATGTCTTGCATATGTCTGTGCATGGTGGTTCTTGAAGCACTGACTCCAGCTGCAGTCCACTCTTTGTGAATCTCCCCCACATTTTTGAATGGGTTTTGTTTCACAATCCTCTCCAGGGTGCGATTATCCCTGTTGCTTGTACACTTTTTTCTACCACATCTTTTCCTTCCCTTCGCCTCTCTATTAATGTGCTTGGACACAGAGCTCTGTGAACAGCCAGCCTCTTTAGCAATGACCTTTTGTGTCTTGCCCTCCTTGTGCAAGGTGTCAATGGTCGTCTTTTGGAAATCTGTCAAGTCAGCAGTCTTCCCCATGATTGTGTAGCCTACAGAACTAGACTGAGTGACCATTTAAAGGCCTTTGCAGGTGTTTTGAGTTAATGCATTAATGCAATGCATATGATTAGCGAAACCTTGCATTTCTTGTTATCAGCTGAAGTGTATGGATTCAACAACTCTACGGCTGAAGAATCTAATGATAAGAACCTATTTACTGTATGTGGAATTCCATTGTTGTTGATTACCTGCAGGAAAAGAAATAAACCTTTACTATTTAGTTTTAGCTTTCAGTTTGTTTGTGAAGGGACGCTAGTGTGTGTACACGTATCCCTATTGAAAGTGTTAAACCCATGTAAATCTGGTGGGGTGAGAACATTTTTCCAGTCCATGTGTACAAACAGGTCAGATGGTAAAGCATGTTGGTTGCAATGCCCTCACTGTTGGTTGCTTTGGATTATAGCTAATGTTTTACATTTAAACTTAAAATGTTTAGGTTTGGAGTTAAAGTTTGGGTGAGAGTTGTTTTGAGGTTAAAGGTCGGCTTAAGGGTTACAAAATATGCAACTTTATTTGTAGTATGGGTGGAGTAAAACGCCAGCAACACTTGAAATTTCATAATACATTTTGGTCCCAAAAGAAATCTTCACAAGTAAAGTAAAACAAGCATAGGTCTTGGATTACATCTATATTGTGTTTGCCTGCAGAACAAACCCTATTCATTTCCGAAGACAAGCAGTTATTATCCAGTATTTCCAGATGGTAAGTTGCCAACTTAAAGATGCATGGACATGTCCTGAGTGTCAGTGCCTAGTTTCAAGCTGTTATAGTTTTGAGCTGGGGACTCTAGGGTCAGTCTTTCCTGTTTTAGTAACAATTGTTTTTTTTGCATTAGTTCATGTGACAGGGCCAAGTGTCAGTCTGGATCATGCTCAGGTATCCTTTTGGTCCAAGGAATGCTCTCTCAAAATGTTCTGGTGTTCTGTTTAACTTTAGGAGGACTTGAGCCCAAAGACCACTCCTCAATTCTACCTGGCCTGGCTGCTAACTGCTGTCCTTGTCCAAAGTCCTCATGTTTTTGCTGACCTATTGACTCCTGTTGCCACTGGCCACAGCCCACCTGTATCACCTCATAGATGATATTCAGGAGGAAGACTCCCTTCATAGATGATATTCAGGTGGAAGACTATCAACATACCAACATGATGGTTGATATAAGCCTTCATAAAGGGATAACACTAATTTGTGCTGTTAAAGACAATTTGTTTGTCTACTACTGTATACCCTTAACAAAAAATTAACTTTGCTTTTCTGTTGTGACAAACTCACACTAACATGAATGACTTTGTTTGCTATAAAGTATTACTTTGTTTGCTATTTTGACCCAAATGGCATTATCGTTTTTATATTTTTAGTTTCTCAAGAACATTTTGTAAAAACGAAATTGTGTGTTACACCTTTTAAAGAATTGGGGAAGGGGTCTTACCTCAAGTTACCCCATCAATCAAGTTAACATAATCGTAATTTGCCACTATGTTAAGTCCACTGTAATTCAAATTTGAATAATGTTAATTATTTAAACAAAACATTGGAACATTTATATCTTGCAAAAATTCTATAAATGAATGAAATACGATACTGTACACACTATACTGTACAATGCAGTATTACAAATAGTTTGCATTGTTGGCTAAAGTTACATTTCTGAAATCAAGAAAGCAAATGGTTGGTAGATTATTAGACATGCCTGCAGCCAAGACTATTCGAGTTCAAGTGGTCATTTATGTTATAACATACAAATAATGCTATAAAAATTGTTGATGTATGATTGTTTCTATTGAACATATTTTATAATAAATGGATCAATGGCTTTCCACCAGGGGGCTTATGGGTGGAACTCCCACAGATCTTACTTTCACTTTTCATTAAAATGCTTTATGCTGTGAAAAGAACATTTGACATATTTGGCACATCAACATTTCAGATATTATTGACTGACAATTATGCCTAACCAAATCAAATTGTTGATCTTATTGTGTTCGACAAAGGCTGTGTTCTCCATAACCGGTAAGACAGGTTTTTATTACGAGTAGCCTAACTGTTGACGTACGCGGTGAATCTTTCACCCGAATGTCTGTTATAGCTAACTAGTGTGCTTGTTACTTGTAATCATTGTGTTTCTATACGAAATCGCAGACAAGTCGAAAACGTTTATAGCGGCATTATGTAAAACCAAAGAAGGTTATTATATTGTACAGATAACTTCCTACATTTATTTACTCTATCCTGTCCTATATGGGAAATCTGTGTAGATACTTTTCACCTTTTCACCATCAGAATGTAAGGATCCATTCCCTACAGAGGTCAGGGGGCACATTCTGTAACAAGTGGGAAGCTCAGAAAGTTAATGTCACTTTCAATACCAATGGAGAAACATATTTATACCTTTCAAATGAAGTGTTACCCTGATTTCTAACATGGATACTTTGATATATGAAATGTTTTTTGCAGAGAATGGTCCTTGTGAACTGGGAGGCGAAGTTGTGTTGACACCGGTCTCTGTGACTAACCCCCCCTCATCAATCCTATGGAGACTGGGGCAGAACAAGGTGGCAGACTTTGACATGGATTTTGGCACTACTGTATCCTACTATGGTGACTTCAACGGCCGCACAACCCTAGATAAAACTACTGGAGAACTGATAATCACCGGGTTGAGGAAAACAGATGAAGGGGTGTACTCTGTGGAGTTTAACAGCAAACGGCTTGAGAAGACCTATACATTATCTGTTCTCAGTAAGTGTGTGCGTGCCAGTCCAAGTGGCTTGAACAGAACTACAGGTAATGCAGTGTCTCTCAGGCATTTTCTGATAGTTCCTTAATCATTTACCTTCTCTTATAGAACCAGTCCCCAAACCAGCTATAATAGTTTCCTGCAATGACAACAAAATCTCCTGCACTCTGACCTGTGATGGTGACACAGCTGGTGCTGAACCAGTCACCTACTGGTGGAAAGAGGGAGAGAGGAACTTGGAGGAGATTGGCAAGTTACTGACTGTCAGTAAGAGTGACAGTAAACTCAACCAAAATAGATACAAGTACACCTGCAAGCTGAAGAATGGTGTTAGTGAGAAAGACAGTGATCCAGTGGGACCGTTGTTTGACCCAAGTGAGTGGACATTCATAAGTGTGATATTGTCTTACTGTACAGCTCTGGAATAAATTAAGAGACCACGGTACCTTTTTCTTTCTTTTCCAAAAAAGTTGAAAAGGAAGGTTTTGAGTGAGGAACAGAAGCATTCAATTTGCAGTGGTCTCTTAATTTTAACCCTTTTGTTCCTCAAAATCTTTCTTTTCAACTTTTTTGGAAAGGAAAAAAAACGTTGCAGTTGTCTAAAAATTTTTTCCAGAGCTGTATGTATTATGTTAGTAACACTACTGGTAGAGATTTTGAGGGGATTTACCTGAGACATGTAATTTAACGTATTCATACATAAATATGTTATTTTCAGAGTCTTCCTCAACTACAAGGATTGTTGCTGTTGCCATCATCGTGCTTATTGTTTTTTTTGTGCTCATAGGTAAGAACAAAGCAACTATTGTAAAAGTACTTCACATATAAGCTGCTTATTAAAGGTGAACATATATTTTCTTGCCAAAAACCAGATTGAAATAACATTAGAAACAAGAGTGATTTTCCAGGGTGTTCAGTGTTCAGGTGTTTAGTAACTATAGGCTGGTTGTCTTGCTGCTTGAATAATATATGGTGTCTTATTGCAGCTGAAGCATTGAAAGGTTGCTGAAGGCATTCCCAATAGCTGACAGAGTAGCTAATTCACATACTTGTACTTTAAACGTTTATAAAATGTTTGCTTTTTTACTCTCTAGGGTTTTTGGTGTGGAAGAAAATAACAGGTAAGATGAGTCTGCCTCTTCAGACATGCTGTGTTATGATTATGAATGTCAATTGAATTAAAGTCTTTAAGAGTTACTTATTGTGTAAATTTCTCTCAGATTATCCCAAAGACAGCGTAAAAGAGTTTTTGCTCAAGATTCTTCATCAGCTTTGTGTTTTCTGTCATTGTACTGGTGTTACTTTTACTTAACTCTCTAATCTTGGTCCCTAATCAATCTGCTAAGAAGTTCCTAAACACATCATTATTCATGCACTGCCCACGTTACCTCACAGCCCAGTGATGTTCAGGTCTCATCCCAGAAACACAGACTGCTGTTTGAATGAGATCAAGGTCCTTTGCTCACTAATAAGATCACAACTTAGAATCAAGTTCTCTTGTAATGGGTAAATACAATGATATATCCCAAATGTTGATGGATGATGTAACTTTACAGGAGAGACAAACAACAGTCAGACACCTCGTTCCCCAGAGACAGTTTATTGCACTGTAGGTGATGGTCTGGTCGACAACTGTGGAGCTGCAGGGGTTCCCACTTTGCGGTCCACTGACACTGGTTGTAGTTTTGTAGGGGATACGTCTTCTAGAGGTTGCTCCTTTAATCAGAGTAATAACAATCCATCCCCTGAAACAGGTATTAACACTTACACACATAATACATGGTACTTCTGTTGGGCTACTTTGGCACTGAGAAATACGTGGAAATGTTGAAATGTTGGTTGTGACATCTGTGAAAAGACGGCGGTGGCTTGCATTAGTTTAGCAGTTTGTAGGCTAAAATCAACTGTGCATATGATCAATTGCACTATAGAATTATTAAGTGCAGTTTAGCACTTCAAAAATATTGCCCATAGAGATAAGTATGGACAAGGATCCTGTTAAGCATGTTATTTAAACTGTTTTTCTTCTATCATTTCAGTCTGCGTCTTCTGCTTCATTTGTTCAGCTCTTTTTTACCATTTTATTTTTGAAAACTGTTTCCATTTTGCTTTGTTTGAAGAAGACTTTTGCCAGTTTAGAGATGTGGATTGGCTTCACATATTTTGTGTCTGAGAGCTTTAAGAGCTTATGCATAAACTGTATCTAGCATGTTTTGAATCTAGCAAATTTCCTCATCATCACACAGTATTGTCCCACCCTAGATGTTAATTGAATGCTAAACAGGTCTATTTCTGATCTTCCGCAGCTAAAGACAGTGAGTGACTCAACCCACCCACAGGTAAGTCAACCAGTTAATTTAAAACCAAATAAGGAGGAGCTTTAAAAGAGGTCAAAGGAACATAGATGGTTGTATCCAGGAAGTTGCTGTGTAAATAAATATAATGTAATTTAATTTAATTTAATGTAATCCGTTCAAGTAAACACAAACCCTAATTTTTTCTGTGTATCCAACTAAATCTAAAACTTTATAAAACAGAAATAACTTGTTAATAGGCATTAAATGACGTAGGAGAGTATGCTTTGTTGATGTTATTCTTCTGTGTTGACGACAAGACATGGTTTGTATGAATCTTAAATGGTTACTTTGCCACGTTACAGCTGGAATCTCTGTTCTGGTGGTTAATGTTCACTCAAAACACTTATTCATGGATGATTTGATTCCTGTAAATGATTGATTCTTAAAAAGTCAAATATATAATATACTGTGCACTTATCAGCCACTTTATTAGGTACACTTTCTAGTATTGGGTAGGAACCTATTTTGCCTCTGTTTGAAGCTTTCTTATGCATACCACTGTGGTAAAGAGTGGATATTTGAGTATTTATGGCTTTTCAGCTTGCATGAGTCTGGTCTCACTCAGTCAGGTGTTTTTGCCCACTGGACTAATTCATCAATACACAAATCATGATAAGGTGATACATCTAAGTTATACAAGGTTACTCATTCTCTTAAAAATCTGTCTTCTACAAATTGATATAAATCAATCAGACCTCACTCCAGCAAAACAAAGCACTTTTCTCCCCATTTCTCCATGTTTTCCCTCTTAAATTCAGACCATATAATTTTATTTATGTGTCAGCACGTATGGTGCTGTGTGTTTCCCTTTATAAACATCCATCTCCATGTTGGATGTGATACCTACTGCTCTGAATGCATTGATTTAAGTTTAGTCCCCACTAGGACTATTTTCAGCTTGTGTTAGATTAGATTTAGCGTAACATTTGGAATTGTGGTTAGGTTTAGAATTGGGCTTATTTTTAGATTTTGGCACCAGGGTTTAAGGTTAGGTTAAGTTTAGTCATAAATGTTAGGTTATTGAGATTAGAGTAGGTTCAAGTTTAGGGTTAAGATACTGGAAACATAATAAAACAGTTTTCTGGTTTCCAAAATGATTTAAAAAAATAACCTGTGTGTCTAAATCCAACTCTTCTCTTGTGTTTATTCTGCAGGAGAAACTCTTAACTACCAAGGCCAAGGATTAGAGGAGCCAGTATTTTAGGATGGTAAGTTGATCTTACCAAAACACCTACCAAAAGATGTATTGACAAGGAAGTGCTTGGAATCACTTCCATTGTTATTCTTGTACAGTGTGTATATAAATGTTGTGATAACTTTTGTCAAATGAACAACTGAGATTGCTAATGTTCGAATAAGTAAAGCAGTTGCTGTACCTGATACATTAAGTAGCTTATTCTACACAGCTATTTTCTCACCCTAAATTTAATACCAGACCAAGAGATTGTCCAGAGGACCAGAAAACATGCTTTCTTACATTCAACCAAAACAAGAAAGATATTTCAAATGTTGAACTGTTGGCAGTGTATAAACTGTAAAGAAACATCCTGTGAAAACTAAAGTACATTCTACAGCTACAGTGGGTATAGAAAAGAATGACCCCCCTTTAAAATAATCACATTTTGTTGCTTTGCAGCCTGAAATGAAAACGGACAAAAAAAAAAGTTTGTTTTATTCAGCTGTATTTACAACTTATAACATCCAAGTGAAAGATATAATACCAAAAAAAATTACCAATTAAAAAACAGAATCACTGAATTGGAAAAAGAATCACTGCCCAATTACTTGTAAACCCAACCAGGTGTAGTTAATCACCTTCTCAATAGCACACAAAGCCAAATGACTTTCAACTGTGATCAGCTGTTGTCATTTTGAATAGCTCAGCATGAAACAAGCTGTTCCTGAAGCATTTCAGTACTTGGTCGTGCAACTGAAGAAAACATTTAACTATGGGTGGCAAGGCATTGTCAAAAGATTTCCGGGATAAAGTTGTGGACAGGCACAAGTCAGGAGATGGATACAAAAAAAAATTAAAAGGCATAGAAGCACAGTGAAGTCTAGTATTAAGAAGTGGAAGGTATTTGGTACAACACAGACCCTCCCTGGGTCAGGACGTCGCTCCAAACTGGATGAACGAGCCAGGAGGAAACTGGTCAGAGAGGCTACCAAGAGGCCTACAGCAACTCTGAAGCAGTTGCAGGAATTCATGACAAAGAGTGGTCATTGTGTGCATGTGACAACAATATCACAAATTCTCCACAAATGTGGCTTGTATGGGAGGGTTGCAAGAAAAAAGCCACTCCTCCAGAAAGGCCCCATACAGTAACGACTGAGCTTTGCCAAAACACACCTTGAAGATTTCTAAGGCCACGTGGAAAAAGGTGTTATGGTCAGATGAGACTAAAATTTAATTATTTGGCCTCAACGCCAAACGATATGTCTGGCGAAAATCCAATACAGCTCACCATCCAAATAACACCATTCCTACAGTAAAGCATGGAGGTGGTAATGTCATGTTATGGGGTTGTTTCTCTGCAGCAGGGACTGGAGCACTTGTCAGGATAGAAGGAAAATGGATGGGGCAAAATACTGTCAAATTCTTGATGAAAATCTGCTGTTCCCTGCCAGAAAGTTGTCAATGGGAAGAAGATTTACCTTCCAACATGACAATGACTCAAAGCACACAGCAAAACTGACCACACAGTGGTTGAAGGAGAAAAAGGTGAATGTCCTTGTATGGCCTAGTCAGAGCCCGGACTTAAACCCCATTGAAAATCTGTGGAATGACTTGAAGACGGTCACCATCAAATTGAACTGAACTTGAGTAGTTCTGCAAAGAAGAGTGGTCAAATATTGCAACGTTTTTCATGTGCAAAGTTAGTAGAGACATATCCCAACAGACTAAAGGCTGTAACTAAAGCAAAAGGTGGTTCAACAAAATACTGACACAAGGGAACTCAGTGATGTTTTTTAACATGTTGGTGTTATATCTTTCACTTGGATGTTATAAGTTGCACTGAGTAAATACAGCTGAATGAAACAAAAACTGTTTTCATTTCAGGCTGCAAAGCAACAAAATGTGGTTATGAAAAGGGGGGTGATTATTTTCTATACCCACTGTATACCAGGTCAACTTTTTATAAAAAGTTATTTTGGAGATTCAGTTGTTGTTATGAGGAAGTTCGATTGCATTATGTTGAACAACCTCAGATTTCTTCTGTAAATGTTTTGCAAACACAGATGCATCTTGAACAATTTGAATATCATGGATTTTTTTCTTCTTCCCGTAATTAAAATCAAAAAGTGACACCTTCTAAATTCATTCATATTCTAGATTAATTATACAAAGTGAAACATTGGAAGACTTTTGTATTTTATTCTTGAAGATTACGTCTTAAAAAAAATGTATGATACAGAAATGTCGACCTGAGAAGAGCTCTAATCATCTAATAAACGCCCTGAGCCATCAGCACACACAACCACAATCTTGGGGAAGACTGCTGACTTGACAGTTGTCCAGAAGACACTCATTGACTCATAAGCTACAGACGGTCATTGCTGAAAGGGTTGGCTGTTTGCAGAGTGCAACATCAAAAGCGTCTTACTTGGGCAAATGAGAAAAAGAACTGGACCGTTGTCCAAAGTCCTCTTTTCAGATGAAAGTACATTTTGCATTTCATTAGGAAATCAAGGTCCCAGAGTCTGTAGGCAGAATCCAAGTTGCTTGAAGTCCAGTGTGATGTTTCCAGAGTGATGATTTGGTCAGTGATGATTTGGGTTGCCATGTCATCTGCTGGTGTTGGTCCACTGTGTTTTATCAAGTCCAGAGTCAATGCAGCCATATATCAGGAGATTTTAGAAAACTTCATGCTTCCATCTGCTGACAAGCTATATGGAGATGCTGATTTCCTTTTCCAGTAGGACTTGGCACCTGCCCACAGTGCCAAAACGACTGTTAACTGGTTTGCTGCCCATGGTATTACTGTGCTTGAGTGGCCAATTAATTCGCCTGACCTGTCAAGAGAAAAATTAGATACACCAGACCCAACAACAAAGATGAGGTGAAGGCTGCTATGAAAGCAACATGGGCTTCCATAACACCTCAGCAGTGCCACAGGCTCATTGCCTCCATGCCACGCTGCATTGATGCAGTAATTTGTGCAAAAGGAGTCCCAACCAAGTATAGAGTGTATGAATTAACATACTTAGGAAACCTTTGCATGTGTTTTGAGTTGAATAGCTGATTAGAGCTCTTCTCAGGTCAACATTTCTTTTATACTTTTTTTTCCTTTTCTTTTAAGTTACTGGATTTTTGATAACCATGAGCTGTAAGCTCGATTTACCGGTCAATCTACGTTCCTACTCTCACCTATGGTCATGAGCTTTGGGTCATGACCGAAAGGACAAGATCCCGGATACAGGCGGCCGAAATGAGCTTTCTCCGCAGGGTGGCTGGGCGATCCCTTAGAGATAGGGTGAGAAGCTCGGTCACCCGGGAGGAGCTCGGAGTAGAGCCGCTGCTCCTCCACATCGAGAGGGGTCAGCTGAGGTGGCTTGGGCATCTGTTTCGGATGCCTCCGGAACGCCTTCCTGGGAAGATGTTCCGGTCCCGTCCCACCGGGAGGAGACCCCGGGGAGGACCTAGGACACGCTGGAGGGACTATGTCTCCCGGCTGGCCTGGGAACGCCTCTGTGTCCCCCCGGAAGAGCTGGAGGAAGTGTCTGGGGAGAGGGAAGTCTGGGCATCTCTGCTTAGACTGCTGCCCCCACGACCCGGCCCCGGATGAAGCGGAAGAAGATGGATGGATGGATGAGCTGTAAGCCATAATCATCATGTCTGAAACACAAAAGGCTTGAAATGTTTCACTATGTGTAATGAATCTAGAATGTAGTGGAGTGAGAGGATGGGTCTGTGCTGGCCGGTATGTTCCGGATATCACGGCTAAATCTGCTGACCAGGAGAGGTGGTGTCCCAGTAGGGTAAGGCCTAATTACACACACCTGAAGCCACTTAATGGGAGGTGTTTCAACCTGGCCTGGCGGACCACCCAGGGGAGGGGGTTTGAGGAGAAGAAAGCTACCTGGAGGGCAGAGAATTCCAGTGCAACCCAAGCAAAGAAAGCACTGGACACCGACCACGCCTGGAGAAAAGGACTAACCCAGTAAGACCCAGCCTGTGTTTGAATTACTGGTTCCCTTTTCTTTTGTTTATATGTAAACAGTTTAGCTGTCTGGTCGCAGTGAGGGACCGAAAGAACTGTAAAGAAAGGCTCTACAAAGAGCTGGGCTTTGGTTTGGGTTTTATTGTAACCCGGCACCTGGGCACTGTCTCTGTTAAAGTTTCACTAATATAAGTCCTGTGTTTTTGTCTTGGAGAAAGGTTCCCCCACTTGTATTCCTCCATGTTCTTGTAACTTGAGGCCCAGACTGGCTAACGAACCGCTACAAATAGAAGGTGTCACTTTTGATATGAATTACAGGGAAAAAAAGAACTTTTCCACTTTATTCAAATGTTTTGAGATGCCATTTTATTACATACACCCACCAAACAGCCCTATGTCTTCATGGCATGGATTCAACAAGGTGTTGGAAACCTTCCAGAGAAATGTTTGTGCCTCTGAGGTGAGGTCCGATGAGGCACATGAATCGGGGGCATTGGTCCAGACTAGAAAGGCACCCCAGGCCACAGCTTGCAGTCCTTGACATCCTCCTACAACCTCTCCAATGAACAAGATATTTTCATGCTATAGGGACTGTCACTGACTTTATGTAATCCTTGGCCTAGACACTGTTGTGCTTGAAACCCAAGGTTAGTACAGTCTCAAGCACCACAGCTGGTGCCCGTAGCCTGAAAATCATTGTTCACCATTTCCTAGTATTAATGCTTCAGCCTTATTTAATGTTACATAGGTGTGCAAATTGTTGTTTTTGTCTAATGTTATAAATCATGACTTTGTGGTTCTTTGATACCTTTTCTATGTGTAAATGTATTTCGGGATGCTTGTTCACACAGTCAAGGCCAATCGAGTTTGTGGAATCGGCCTTGGTTTGTATATCATGATCTGATTGACTCTGACCCCCCCCCCTCCCAACAATATAGCCGACAGGGAACTTTAGATCCGGAATTGTAGTTTGGTAACAAATTAATTCCCAGCCACTTCCACACAAGGTAAAATTCAGCGCAGGGAGGGTGGGTTGAGAGTAAACAGTTCTGGGTAGCTTAGGATAATAAACCCATTTTCATTTTCAATATTATTTATGAAATCTTTAAACTCTTCAGAGGTGCCATTAATTAATACTTGTATTAAGCATTTACTTTACCTTCAGCGCATTTATCTGTTTATTTAATTGTGTTGACCAATCAAATTTGGAGACAGTGCATGGATGTGAATCTGCAATGAACAAATTATGTAAATATTTATTGCATGAACTCTGGTAATATTCTGTGGTTTATTTTTTTCAATAAAGGAGTTAAGATATTTTTATTGCACAAATACCAACATAAAAAAGTATATCAATATAGAAGAAAAAACATGCAAGGGGGTACAATGAAATACAGATTATACCTGATATATTTTAGGGGTTCTGTTGAAGTCTAACACTTCCCCGAGTTGGTTTGATGGAAAGGAGAATAACACACCAGGAGTCATGTCAATTACCAATACCGTATATTCTGTTTATTACAGAAGCTTCTGGAAACAGAGTGCCACCCCACAATGTCCAAACATCAGCAGTAACACTATTTATACTACGAATACACCTAGAAAGCGGGGGGGCGGAGATAGCCAAGCATGTGTGCCATTCGTCCAGTTTATGTTCTTTACCTTATATGTGTACGTGCAGCCCAACCATCATTTTGCCCTTTGTGGTTTCTCTCTTGTCTATTCTTAATTCACCCCTGCCCAGACTATGTGTGTGTGTGTTATTTATCTGTCCCCCTTTGTTTCCTGTTAGTCTGACACACAGGCTTAGTCTACTCTTCCACCCCCAGCAACAGCCTAAATAAGATTTCCTGTTTTCTACTTGCAACCTTCAGTTTCAGCTTATGCCACATACATTCAGCATCTTGCTTCAATGCTCACAACAGTTTGACAGCTTATACATTCAGTGTATCCACAGTTCCTTGGCACTTGTGATTGCCCCTGTTGGCTGGTTAGGCACAGTTGACAGACAGGTGTTACATTTAAAGTTTCTATTTAAGGTTTTAACAGAACTGGCCACAGATGCACAGCGATGCAACATGGACTTTGGGTTATAGCTTGACAATCCTTTAACTCGTTATCTGCGGTTATCTCAATGATGCACAGGCCATAAGCAAAAACTTGAAAGTTTTAAACCGACTTGTTGTTTTTGACATCCTCCACAGAACTAGAGATCCCCAATTATGCCCAGCTTCTCATTATACACTGCCTCTCAATGGACAGATTTACAGCTGTCCTGAATTAATACGAAATTATAAACTAATATTTATTCTGCCCATTCTCCCTAGCCTTTTGTTTAGCAATATTATTTGAATTTACTACTCTAATCCCTAAAGCAGTGTTTCTCATCGGGTGCGTTCAGATGACGACGGGGGGCTCTGGAAGCAATATTTTGGAAAGGTAGGCGTTGAGTCTGAAGGTGGGGTTTGTTTGAAGGTGAGTTTACACCGAAGATTCACAACAATATGAGTTGAACTATTTGCAAAAAACGGTGGTCTGCAACATTAAACCTGCTAGTTAACGCCACTGTGACTTGACGAGACAGTGTATTGTAACTCTTAAGTGTTTCTGTCAGCTTGTTGAGGCGCAGCACCTGCCCCTTTGCCCCTTGATGCCCCACAAAGTGCCCCTTTGTCAAGGCAAAAAACAAAAAATAATAATGTAATTAAAGGCCCTTTTGTGAAGGCCTGCCCAAATCTAACTATTAATGAATAATAATTTATTCGTAAATAAAATGAACAATATGATGACCTTTCACCTGACGACCTCATCCAGACCGGGACGATTTGCCGCACGCGCGTTTTTCAATTTCCGTACGCGCACCACTACCAGAAGGAGAGGATCTTCAATACCGTTGCTGCTGGAAAGTGCTGTTCTCAGCGAAGCGGTGTGTTTGTAATGTTTACTGATTATTATTATTTTACAAGAACGACATGAAGAGAGCATGGAGCTGTTGTGTGTGTGTGTGTGTGTGTGTGTGTGTGTGTGTGTGTGTGTGTGTGTAGCCTAGAAGTAACGTTTAGTTTGCGTTTTTTTGAGGGAGAAAAGTTTCATGGGCGTAGAGGGGTCTTGTCTTTTTATGTTATTTGATTAAAAACTATTTATATTTTGAACTATTATTATTATTCCAGTATTTATTTAAAAACGGAAAAATAATTATCACAACACTTGTAAAGGCTTATACTGATTTTCTCATTCTCATCCTCCGAATAGGCCTATGAATCCTGTTTTATAATCCTTATCATTCAAAAAATGAATACATTCAGAACAGGATTAAAATATAATTATATTTTATATGACAAAAATATATTTTTTCTACAACAGCAACAGTATTGTTTACAACAGCAACATCTCCATAGCCTGTAAACTCAATAATATATGTCTGGAAATAATACATGTAAAAATATCAATGTCAATATAAAATGAACAATATACCTGACTTGACACCATAGTGCAGAGTGAAGGAGATATGGCCCTAATAGATTTCAGGAATGAAATGTCCCTGTGTTTGTGTGTGTTCTGCAGTGCAAAGATGCCTCGCAAAGAGAAGAGAATAAAACAAAAATAAAAGGAGGAGCTGCTTGAAGCAGCAAAAGGCAGTGGATCCCTATCCAGCTGGTTTATGAACAGCACAACAGGTAAGAATAACACATGTAGCCTGCCATTTGTTTACACTGCAAAGGTATTTTAGACTTCAACTACTACAGTAATAATAATTACTAAATTGCAGTGTATGAGTTATTTAATGTTTTGTATCAAAACTGAAGGTATTATTGATTAGGTGCAAGAGTAGTAGTGATAGTTAAAATAATAGATTAATGTTGAAATTGTGCCTTGTTCCAAGATGGACAGAGAGTGGAAATTAATAGATCAGATGATGAGATGGATATAAAGGCTGGAGAGAAAGAGGGAAATGTAGAGGCACAAGAGACAGAAACCGTGCAGGGAACAACAAGCCAGGAGACAGAGACTGGAGAGAAAGAGGGAAACGTAGAGACCGAAACAGTGCAGGGAACAGCAAGCCAGTAGAAGGAGACAGAAGCCAGAGAGGGGCTATTCTTTAACCTACTTGGACTACAACACCCAACTGACCCTGCCAATGTCCTACAATTCAACATAAAGTACGATGAGGCCTTTATCCGAATGTGTGATAATATTGGACCCTGCCAACCAGCACTGTCATTTCCAAAGAATGTAGAGGGACGGTCATTTCAGAAGAAGTGGTATGAGAATAACCCATGGCTAGAATATTCTCCTAGCACTGATGCCATGTTTGGTTTCAGCTGCCGTCTTTTTTTAAATGATGAAAGATACAAGAGTCACACTAACTGGAAAACTGTAGAGTTAAATCGCTGGAGGAAGGCTTTGGAAAACATTTAAGAGTACAGTGCCTCAGAAGCTCACGTGTGGTATGGTGAGGTGGAACTCCTTCAAGAAAAAATACCAGAGGCCACTTTTGAAGTGGGTGACCTTGAGTCACAAGCTGCAAAAGACAAAGAGAGGGAGAGGAACAGAGAAGTGTTGTCTAGTTTGATTGCCATTACTCTTTTCCTGGCAAGACAGGGCATGTCTTTCAGGGGAGATGATGAGACTTCATCAAGCCAAAATCAAGGGAGTTAGTGGAGTTGTTCAGCAAGTATGACAGTGTAATTAAATTACACCTTGATGCCGTAAAAGAGAAGCAGGGAACTACGGTGGCCCTGAAGTGCAAAACACAACAACAAATACGAAAACACTTCAACAAATCATGAAACACAACGCCAAATAGGAAAACACAACGCCAAATAGGAAAACACAACGCCAAATAGGAAAACACAACGCCAAATAGGAAAACACAACGCCAAATAAAAAACACAACGCCAAATAGGAAAACACAACGCCAAATAGGAAAACACAACGCCAAATAGGAAAACACAACGCCAAATAGGAAAACACAACGCCAAATAGGAAAACACAACGCCAAATAGGAAAACAACGACATTAACTTCTAACGGAAAAGGTAGGGCCTATCTAGCAGAGGACGGAACGGAACCTCCTGATTGGACAGAAGGACCGCCTGTCTTTTAACAGGAAGGAGGGGTGAAAAACACGGAAAAGCGCCTATTTTCAAAACATGAGTACTCCCGAAGATACTTTCGCTATTATAATGAATTATTTTGATGCAGGGCATACATACGACGTGGTAGTTGATATGTTGTCAACCAATCACAACATCAGGATGATTATACACACGGGTTGTACAGAAGGAACAACTATTCACAACTGGATGAGGTGAGACGTGCCATCCTTACAGAGCTGCATGGACCAGGGCAACTATTCCGCTATCGGACTATGTGGCAAGTACAGCAAAAACACAAGCTACGTATTAAACGACACACAGTGATGAGACTGCTGAAGCAACTAAATCCACAAGGAACGGATGCGAGAACACTACAGACCATGGGACTGAAAATGGCATCATGGCTGCAATACAGTGTACCCTCAGACACGAGCATACAGACTGCGGCCGCTTATAAGTGTAATTGTGTTACAGCAAAAAGTGTTCATCTGCCAAAAACTGATTTCAGTCAAATAAAAAAGTATTGCAGCAGGTAAAACAGTCTGGATGGGCTCTAATCTTTCCCAAATTAATATAAAATAGTAGATGGTAATCACGTTAATGTCATGCCTGATCACGCTATAAACTGCTAATTCGATTGAATTAGGTAACAATAAAGTTTCAAATAGACCTTTCAAAAAAGTCCAATATGTATTTGCTGTTACCACGGACATATAGTTATGTATATTTGCATATTATCATCCTGATAAAAGCAGCTGGCCACATAAAACTGGACGATGTAGCTTTAATAGGTTGTGCCCGTGGACTGAAATCACTTTATAGCACAACAGACTGCATAAAAATATCTTCCTGTTATGTGTTAATCATTTTGTCTGACAGCGCTCACTCTCCTTGTGTTTCTGAGATCTCAGGTAGCCTAATTGACAGGTGCTGCCCTCTGCTGCAGTCATATCCACTCATGCATTATTGAGGGGTCATGCAGTGCCTTTCCACCTATGCATTCACACTATCAGATTTATTTTGCTGATATTGGCAGCAGCAACATTAATGTGTTTTGTTGTAGCCTACTTTACTTTATATAGTTATTCAATAGTTATAATATTGTGCTCTTGTGTAAAATAAGTAGCCTAACTTTCAATTGTATTCCTAGGGCTCAATTTTGGATGGACCTGTTTGGAGACCTGAGAGACTCTGGACATTTTAATGGCAGCCATGAACTTAAGGACTTATTGAGATTCTGCTTCAGTAATGTTCTGCAAAAAGACCTGGATGAGAGCACAGACCTCTGGAATAAGCACAGGATTACACTCTCCAGACATGCATCATGTCCTGGGGGAACTACAGACGAACTCTATCTCATAAATTCCACCACACATATTATTGGAAATACATTTGGATTTGAAGTCATGTTTTCCCTTTATGGTAAATTATTGTGTCACTATGCAGGTTTGGTTCAAAGGACTGGATACGTTTCCAGAGTCAAGGCAAACTCTTCATTCATGCAGTGATCCAGACATCCAGGATTATCTTCAACAGACTGTTGAGCGAAATGGATTACAGCAGCCACATAATTGGGAGTCAGCCTCAGAACTTTATGTCACCTTGAAAGAAATAGCTGGCCTATAAATATGGTCTACTGCAGCCCACTCTTAAAGGCCAGATGTTAAAGGAAAACATTCTCAAATGTGGCTTAGCGGTTTGAGTATCATGTTTGGCAAGTGGAGTTCAGTATATGCAGTGTCATATCAGAGTGGAGACATACATTAAACTCAAATGTAACTCCCAAACTATATTTGTTTATTTTCGGATTCACCATCGAGTTAACTGTGTGTCAATTGTAGGTCTGAACAACCAAAGAAACGTGGTTCTTTTCAAGAGGTATTGTTAACAAGCTTGTTTGCAAGCACAACATGTTATACACTGTTTCAAATGTGAAACTACATACATTTTAGCTGAGTACAATTTTACTGTTACTTGTAATGTGACCTGTACTTAAAAAAATGTCTGTGATTTTTCATTGAACAAAGTAATGAACAGAAATAATACACATTAAAATACTTTGAACTGAGCATGCACTCTTATGCTTTATAAACTACAGATTTAAGACTGGGCAAAATCCAGACTTGGCACAGCATTAAATGCACCCAAAGCCTGGAGAATTCTGTAAGCAAAACTCCATGTTTGTCTAAAAGACACTGTAGGTCTCAAGGAAAAGGAGCTTTAGGGCATTTGCACAGGTGTTTGACATAGGGAATGGCGAATTTGGTAAGAACTCGATGCATGGTAGTGGTGTTATTCCAGCAGGTGGAAGTGATGCGAGCCCTGTAGCAAACAGCAGGAAATTTTCCGTGTTTTTCACCCCTCCTTCCTGTTAAAAGACAGGCGGTCCTTCTGTCCAATCAGGAGGTTCCGTTCCGTCCTCTGCTAGATAGGCCCTACCTTTTCCGTTAGAAGTTAATGTCGTTGTTTTCCTATTTGGCGTTGTGTTTTCCTATTTGGCGTTGTGTTTTCCTATTTGGCGTTGTGTTTTTTATTTGGCGTTGTGTTTTCCTATTTGGCGTTGTGTTTTCCTATTTGGCGTTGTGTTTTCCTATTTGGCGTTGTGTTTTCCTATTTGGCGTTGTGTTTTCCTATTTGCCGTTGTGTTTTCCTATTTGCCGTTGTGTTTTCCTATTTGCCGTTGTGTTTTCCTATTTGGCGTTGTGTTTTCCTATTTGGCGTTGTGTTTTCCTATTTGCCGTTGTGTTTTCCTATTTGGCGTTGTGTTTTCCTATTTGGCGTTGTGTTTCATGATTTGTTGAAGTGTTTTCGTATTTGTTGTTGTGTTTTGCACTTCAGGGCCACCGTAGGGAACCCAAAAAATACCTCTTGTCTCGCTCCTCTCGAACATAATCCAGAATGACATAATCAAAGCTTTGGCTATACCTGTAAAACGTGTAATCAGAGACGAAATTCAAGAGAGCAAAATCTTTTCGATACTTCTGGATGAAACAACAGATGTGTCCCACACTGAACAGGTTTCCTTTGTTGTGAGATATGTACACAACATGAAAATAAAGGAGCGATTCATTCAGGTGTGCAATGTGCATTCAACAAGTGGAGATGCTCTTGAAAATCTCGTCATGGCTCTACTGGAAGAAAATGGCCTGAAAATATAAAAAACATCTGGAGTCAAGGTTATGATGGGGCTGCAAACATGAGTGGGCACTATAAGGGACTTGTATGTGCACTGTCAGGCACACTGCCTTAATCTGGTATTGGTAGAAAGTGCAAAGTCAAACATCTGTTTTGTCAACTTTTTCAATCTAGTTGAAAAACCTCTTCTGCATTTATTGAAATGCAGAAGAGGAAGCACCCCGATCAGCGTCCACTGGAGTTGAAGAAACTGTCAGATACTCGGTGGGCCTGTAGAGAGAGTGCACTTAAAACTCTGGTGAAGGTCCTCCCATCTGTCATGCAGTACCTTGAGGAAATGACACAGCAAAATCCCCCAGACTCCTCAGCAGGTGATGCAATGATCCTTCTAAAAAGCATACATTTTGAGTTTTTCTTGTATCTGGAGATCACCTGTCCAATCTTCCAGGTGACTGCAGTTGCATCTGATGCATTGCAGCAGAAAGACATGGACCTGGCTGCAGCATACAGCATTGTTGATGGAGTTCTGCTGGCCTACAGCAGAACAGAAGAAGAGTTTGAGAACATTTATAAAGAGGCTACAGAGAAGGCTGCATCAGTGGGCCTGGATCCTCCATCTGAGGTCCCTGGACAAAAAATAGCTCTTAGATTTTCCAGAGCTGTATATTATACATTTTTGTATTACTGGTCTCAGTCTACATATCTTCCTTGAGACTGACCAAAATATTAGGGGGACATTGTCTTTATGATGACAAAAGCTTAAGTTGCTCTGCATTTTTTATGCATCACATATTGGTACCCCAATAACTTGAGAAATTGCACTTGATATTAAAGAACACACAAGCCAATGATATCAATAAGCTATCAATACATTTTGATTACCCTAAAGCTGTATAAATAAAACACTAACAAGCATATTGCACAAGCCTCTAGTTACAGCATTATTCTGTTGACCATCTGTGTTTACAGTCACTTCAATTGGCCTGTGGTTCTTCTTACAGTCAGGAAAAGCTGCAGCGATAAATAAGAATGCATATTAAGGATTTCAACGTTTGTTAAAATATAACAATACAATTCTGTACTTCCTTGAATCTGATTAGCACATTTTCCGTGTCAAAATGACCGTGCGCTGGAAATTAATATTATAATGTTCCACTCGGTAGACTAGTGCACATTACAGCAATAAAGTACACAACGGAAGTACTCTGAAAACATAATGATTACCGCGTGCTTAGTCACACCTTGAATAGTCAACAAGACTTGAGTATTCATTTCTGTCCCAGCAAGTGAAACACTTCTTGCACTGAGCTCAACCAAACAATGTAATTCTATGTTTTTGTTTTATTAAATTGTATGCTGCAGCCAGGTTAGGAAAATAGGATAGAATAAAATCACCATCAAAGTTTAAAACTCCATGCTTTTGTAATTCTCTCTCTTTAGAATAGGTCTAAACAGCCTTTCATCTGATACACTGCCGATTTTGCAGGTTTTCCCACCTACAAAGCATGTAGAAGTCTGTAATTTTTACCATAGCTACTCTTCAACTGTGAGTGACGGAATCTAAAACAAAAATCCACAAAATCACATTGTATGCTTCTTACGGAGCCACTCCTTGGTTGGCCCTGGCTGTGTGTTTCGGGTCGTTGTCATGCTGGAAGACCCAGCCACGACCCATCTTCAATGCTCTTACTAAGGGAAGGAGGTTGTTGGCCAAGATCTTGCAATACATGGCCCCATCCATCCTCCCCTCAATACGGTCCAGTCGTCCTGTCCCCTTTGCAGAAAAGCATCCCCAAAGAATGATGTTTCCACCTCCATGCTTCACAGTTGGGATGGTATTCTTGGGGTTGTACTCATCCTTCTTCTTCCTCCAAACACAGCGAGTGGAGTTTAGACAAAAAGCTCTATTTTTGTCTCATGTTTTAGATTCCATCTCTCACAGTAGAAGTGTACCTATGATAGAAATTACAGACCTCTACATGCTTTGTAAGTAGGGAAACCAGCAAAATTGGCAGTGTATCAAATACTTGTTCTCCCCACTGTAGTTTAACACATCAGAAGTATACAACCACTGCAATATAGTAATTGCTGCGGTAAACTTCTCAAGACTATTTAGGAGTACATATACTACAGCAAAGGCGGGACCCTCGTGCTGTGGCTTTTCCTTGCTTGCAGTTAATTTGTGTAGGCCTTCCATCTGGTATTGTGAGAGAGTAGGCTACATGGCATTTGAATTGAGCAATTGCGTGTATTGGAGTATTATTGTTTCTTCTGCTGAACTCTGAAATATTTGGAATATGGTTTCCGATGTGGTGGCAAATAATGACATTGTAAGCAAAGTACGCTGTAGCACCGAAAATAGGGAGTTAACTATTCCAGTTGTAGTTACGTAAGATCGTTACCAAACTGGCATGTACGTTTTTACATTGTCGGTACGTCATTTAATTACGTTTCTGCGACGTCCTGAGCAGGTGAGGAAGATGTGGTCATATAATTACCTCCGGACAACCTTGCCACAACGTTGTAAGAAGGTAATGTCAGGACATGACAAATCCACTACGTCACGGTTGGTCGTGGTTACCTAACGTGTTTGCTGGGATTGTGTTAAACTGACTAACATTTCCTATGACGTTTTTCTTCCACCACAAATAGCATCTATGAACAGAATGGCTTTTGCATCTGGCCGTTTTAAAAGCTTATAAGCCAGTAATACTATACTATAGTATATCTTAGTACTTGAAATAGTCAATTTACAATTTCTAGCAAGACTGAAGACAAACTTTACACTGCCACAGCTATTTAAATTTTTTGGGGCACAACAATGTTCGACATTGATGCAATAACTATCCATAAAGGTGACGATAACTGACTTTTTCATCAAGTGAAAAGACGAGAGAATCGTGGAAACCCCTCTTTCACTGCGCAAGTAGTTTTGGTCTATATTACCCTTAAGAGCATGCATGGGTGCATACTTTGAAAATCCACCAGTGATAGTAGACCATGCGGGAACATTTGGCGTACTATTTTCAGCAGACAATGGTTTAAGACATACTAATCTTCTCACATACATGTGCTGGTCATATAATGAGAATATCATCAAAAAGTTGATTTATGTCAGTAATTCCATTCAAAAAGTGAAACTTGTATATTATATTCATTCATTACACACAGACTGATATATTTCAAATGTTTATTTCTTTTAATTGTGATGATTTTAACTGACAACTAATGAAAATCAGTATCTCGGAAAATTTGAATATTACTTAAGACTGTAGAATCTGAGCATTAACAATTACAATATGAATGTACGTTTCATTGGAAGTGAATGTGCCTAGATAATGAGAACAACAGAAACACCTCTGTTTAGATTATCTCTCAGTAGGTAGCGCTCTAATGACAGGAATGTTTACGATGGCCATATGGCATGGGGGTTGACTCCTAAAAAGTTAGAAACGCCCTTAATGTATAGGCTAGCTGGTAACCAACATTACAGTGAGAAGAGATTGACTGAGATGAGATTGAGGTTGTGTAAGGAAGACCAGGTCCGTAACCTCATGAACAAGACTTTCTAATGCTGCAATAAATAATATACTTTCTCTCTCCCTTGACAAACGGGTATGCTAATTATTACAACCACTATACGAAACGGCCGATTTCTAACAAGACCAATACAAAAAAAGGATTTTAAAAAATGTTGGCCAACTGAAAAGTATGAACATGAAATGTATGAGCATGTACAGCACTCAATACTTAGTTGGGGCTCCTTTTGCCTGAATTACTGCAGAAATGCGGCGTGGCATGGATCAGTCTGTGGCACTGCTCAGGTGTTATTAGAGCCCAGGTTGCTCTGATAGTGGCCTTCAGCTCTTCTGCATTGTTGGGTCTGGTGTAACGCACCTTCCTCTTCACAATACCCCATAGATTTTCTATAGGGTTAAGGTCAGGCAAGTTTGCTGGCCAATTAAGAACACTGATACCATGGTCCTTAAACCAGGTACTGGTAGCTTTGGCACTGTGTGCAGGTGCCAAGTCCTGTTGCAAAATGAAATCTGCATCTCCATATAGCTTGTCAGCAGATGGAAGCATGAAGTGCTCTAAAACTTCCTGGTAGACGGCTGCGTTGACCTTGGACCTCAGAAAACACATTGGACCAACACCAGCAGATGACATGGCACCCCAAACCATCACTGACTGTGGAAACTACACTGGACTTCAAGCAACGTAGATTCTGTGCCTCTCCTCTCTTCCTCCAGACCCTGGGACCTTGATTTCCACAGGAAATGCTAAATTTACTTTCATCGGAGAACATAACTTTGGACCACTCAGCAGCAGTCCAGTCCTTTTTGTCTTTAGCCCAGCCGAGACGCTTCTGCCGCTGTGTCTTGTTCAGGAGTGGCTTTACACAAGGAATGCGACAGCTGAAACCCATGTCTTGCATACGTCTGTGCGTGGTGGTTCTTGAAGCACTGACTCCAGCTGTAGTCCACTCTTTGTAAATCTTCCCCACATTTTGTTTCACAATCCTCTCCAGGGTGCGATTATCCCTATTGCTTGTACACTTTTTTCTACCACATCCTTTCCTTCCCTTCGCCTCTCTATTAATGTGCTTGGACACAGAGCTCTGTGAACAGCCAGCCTCTTTAGCAATGACCTTTTGTGTCTTGCCCTCCTTGTGCAAGGTGTCAATGGTCGTCTTTTGGACATCTGTCAAGTCAGCAGTCTTCCCCATGATTGTGTAGCCTACAGGACTAGACTGAGTGACCATTTAAAGGCCTTTGCAGGTGTTTTGAGTTAATTAGGTGATTAGAGTGTGGTACCAGGTGTCTTCAATATTGAACCTTTTCTCAGTATTGACATTTTCTGAGATACTGAATTTGGGGTTTTCATTAGTTGTCAGTTATAATCATCAAAATTAAAAGAAATAAACAACTTGAAATATATCAGTCTGTGTGGAATTAATGTATACATTATACAAGTTTCACTTTTTGAATGGAATTACTGAAATAAATCAACTTTTTGATGATATTCTAATTATATGACCAGCACCTGTATATCATTTAAAACTTTAATCAGGGTGGTTTCAGTACTGTAGTGAGGTCGGAAACCTGACTGAAAGAAAAAAATACTTTCTCATGCCATGAAATTAAATAGCTTTGGGAGATTCGCTAGAAATTGCACAATTCTTATGACTATTCCAGTAAGTTAGTAAATACTGGTGAAAGCTTATTACTGGTTAATATGCTGTTAAAACAGCCAGTGGCTAACGCCATATTTAGACGCTATTTGTGGTGGGGGTAAACTTAGTAAGAAATGTCAGTTTAACTGTATCAATGTCATTCACAAATGGCCAATTAACTATTAAAACAGCCAGTGGCAAAAGAGGATTTGTTCAGGATAGAGACAAGAGGCTATACTAACACGCAGTAAATGTACAGCTTCATGGTGTAGTGGTTAATGACACAGCCTTTCATGCGGGTGACCCATGTTTGAATCTCAAGATGGCAACACTTTTTATTGTGGGCTGGCTGAACTAGGCTTGCCTGGTTTCTTGTTTACTCCCTAGTTTGTTTGTGGTGTGGAGGAAAAAAACAGGTAGGAATACTCTGTGGCTCTTCATACTTACTGCATCAATAATTTAAACATCATTTATCAAACGTGTCTTAAGAACCTCCTGAATCATTTTGTCTATTTTTCCTAATATTACTTCCCAACAACACTGTGAGCGGATTTGGGAAAACGTTTTGTTCTTGTGGTGGTATGTGTTATACCTTAACTTGAACACCTTATGCATGGCATACTTTAACTCACAGCGGTGTTCATGCCTCTGCAAAGAACTCCTGAAACCTGTTTGAATCAGATTAGGGACCTTTACTTGTTAATAAGTGTGTTGTTAAGTCTGTCTAGGGTCTTAACCCAGAGGTTTTCTGTAATGGGTAAATACAGGGATACATCCTAAATGTTGATGAAGGGTTTAACATTGCAAGAAATACTGTCAACAATCAGACATCTAGAGCCTTGGGGACGGTTTATCATATTAAGTCTCCACAAAGATAATAAAACTCAATAATTCTGTCCTCACAATACAGAGAATAAAGAGGAAGACAACACAGGCAGATTGGACCAGGGACTGGGGAATGGAGCTTTGTAATGGGTCTAAAATGGTTAGTTTAAGACCCATCACTGCACTGGTGTTACAGTACAACTTTAACCACATTTCTCATTAGATGATTTGGTAACTCTAACAGTTAATGTAACTGATTGATTCTTAAGTGTGAAATATACACTGGGAAGGGTACACTTAAATCACACATCTGGTCTCGTGAAGGAAATATATTCAAGATCAAAATCTTTACTGTACATTGTGAAATTTGTTGAGAATAATATGAAGTAATAATGGTCAATGGAAACCAAAATCACCAATTGATTGAGGGCTGGATTCAAACTCAAACCGAAAATCAAAGTAAACCATAAAAATCACAGGCTTTTCCATCTAGCATGAATTGTTTCACGGCAACTAATAATGGGTTTCAGTAGTGTGTATGGCCCTAATGTGCTTGTTTGCACTCCCAACAAGGTCTGGGCATGTTCCTGATGAGACGGTGGATGGTGTCCTGGGGGATCTCCTCCCAGACCTGGATCAGGGCATCAGTGAGCTCCTGGACAGTCTGTGGTGCTACTCAGCAACGTCGGATGCAACGATACATAACGTCCCAAAGGTTCTCAATTGAATTCAGGTCTGGGGAATGTGAGGGCCAGTCAATGGCATCCAATAACAGCTTACACACTCTGGCCACATGAGGCTGGGTATTGTCCTGCACCAGGAGGAACCCAGGGCACACTACACCAGCGTAAGGTCTGACGATGGATCTGAGGATTTCATCCCGGCACCTACCAGCAGTCAGGGTACCATTGTCTAACACGTGGAGGTCTGTGCAACCGTCCAAGAATATGCCTCCCCAGACCATCACTGATCCACTGCCAAACTGGTCATGCTAGATGATGTTGCAAGCCGAATTACGTTCCCCACGGGGTCTCCAGACTTTCACATCTGTCACAAGCTCAGTGTGAACCTGCTCTCATCTGTGAAGAAAACAGGCTCTGGCTGTGCTCCTCCTGTTCCTCCTTGCACAAAGGAGCAGATACCGGTTCTGCTATTGG
The DNA here is from genome assembly GCF_011004845.1 of Esox lucius. Taxonomy (NCBI): domain Eukaryota; kingdom Metazoa; phylum Chordata; class Actinopteri; order Esociformes; family Esocidae; genus Esox; species Esox lucius. The sequence goes on from NC_047590.1 coordinate 12,779,448, forward strand.
GTTGATGCCATTCTGCGGCCCTGTCCAGCTCTCCTCATGTAACGGCCCGTCTACTGGTATCTCCTCCATGCTCCTGAGACTGTACTGTACACACAGCAAACATTCTTGCAATGGCACATATGGATGTGCCATCCTAAAGGAGCTGGAATACCTGTGTAACCTGAAGGGGCTGCAGCTACTTTCTCATGTTACCAGTAGTGACAAGGACACTAGCAAAATGCAAAACTAGAGAAGAATCATTCAGGAATGATAAGGAGAGAGCAATTGTCTGTGGCCACCACCTGCAAAACCATTCCCTTTTTGGGGGTTGTCCTGCTGTTGCCTCTCCAGTGCACATTTTGTCAGTTTCATTTGCACCAAAACAATCACTTATGCTTCCTAACTGGACAGATTGATATCCCTGAAGATGAATTCACTTGGTGTTATACTGTGATGATTACAAGAATGGAGGTTTGTATGAGTCTTAAGTGGATAGTTACCACAAAATAGAGCTGGAATCACTGCACTGGTGTTAAGGTACAACTTTAACCACATTCGTCATTAGAGGATTTAGTAGCTCTAACAGTTAATGTAACTGATTGATTCCTAAATGTTAAATATATATTATACTGTTTTATCAGTGAAGGAGTGTTTCATGCAATGCATCTGATTACCGAAACCTTGCATTTCTTGTTATCAGCTGAAGTGAATGGATTCAACAAATCTAAGGCTGAAGAATCTAGTGATAAGAACCTTTTTACTGTATGTGGCATACCATTGTTGTTGATTACCTGTAGGAAAATAAATAAACCAGGAAATCCCTTTAATATTTAGTTTTAGCTTTCAGTTTGTTTGTGAAGGGACGCTAGTGTGTGTACACGTATCTCTATTGAAAGTGTTAAACCCATGTAAATCTGGTGGGGTGAGAACTTTTTGCCAGTCCATGTGTACAAACAGGTCAGTTGGTAAAGCATGTTGGTTGCAATGCCCTCACTAATGTTGGTCGCTTTGGATTATAGCTAATGTTTTACATTTAAACTTAAAATGTTTAGGTTTGGGGTTAAAGTTTGGGTGAGAGTTGTTTTGAGGTTAAAGGTCGGGTTAAGATTTTTAAAACATGCAACTTTATTTGTAGTATGGGTGGAGTAAAACGCCAGCAACACTTGCAATTTCATAATACATTTTGGTCCCAAAAGAAATCTTCACAAGTAAAGTAAAACAAGCATAGGTCTTGGATTTAATCTATGTTGTTTTTGCCTGCAGAACAAACCCTATTCATTTCCGAAGACAAGCAGTTATTATCCAGTATTTCCAGATGGTAAGTTGCCAACTTAAAGATGCATGGACATGTCCCGAGTGTCAGTGGCTATAGTTTCAAGCTGTTATAGTTTTGAGCTGGGAAACTAGGGTCAGTCTTTCCTGTGTTAGTAACAATTGTTTACCTTGCATTAGTTCATGTGACAGGGCCAAGGGTCAGTCTGAATCATGCTCAGGTATCCTTTTGGTCCAAGGAATGCTCTCTCAAAATGTTCTGGTGTTCTGTTTAACCTTAGGAGGACTTGAGCCCAAGGACCACTTCTCAAGACTACCTGGCCTGACTGCTCACTGCTGTCCTTGTCCAAAGTCCTCATGTTTTTGCTGACCTATTGACTCCCACCTGTATCACCTCATTGATGATATTCAGGAGGAAGACTCCCCTCATAGATGATATTCAGAATGGAAGACCCCCCTCATAGATGATATTCAGGAGGAAGACTACCAACATACCAACATGTGGCTGATGGTTGATATAAGCCTTCATAAAGAGATTAAAGACAATTTGTTTGTCTACTACTTTATACCCTTAACAATAAATGATCTTTGCTTTTCTGTTGTGACAAACTCTCACTGTAACCAGAATGTACAGTATGACTTTGTTTGCTATTTTGACCCAAATGGCATTATCGTTTTTATATTTTTAGTTTCTCAAGTATATTTTTTAAAAACGAAATTGTGACAAGTTTACGTGTTACACCTTTTAAAGTATTGGGGAAGGGGTCTTACCTCAAGTTACCCTGTCAATCAAGGGTACATAATCATAATTTGCCACTATGTTAAGCCCACTGTAATTCAAATTTGAATATTTAAACAAAACATTAAAACAGAAAATTAGGCAAACATTTATAAATTCTATAAATTAATTAAATCTGATACTGTACACACTATACTGTACAAGACAGTATTATAAATAGTTTGGAATGGTGGCTAAAGTTACATTTCTGAAATCAAGGAAGCAAATGGCTGGTAGATTATTAGACATGCCTGCAGCCAGGACTATTCGAGTTAAAGTGGTCATTTAAGTTATAACATGCAAATAATGCTATAAAAATTGTTGATGTATGATTGTTTCTATTGAATATATTTTATAATAAATGGATCAATGGCTTTCCACCAGGGGGCTTATATGGGTGGAACTACCACAAATCTTACTTTCACTTTTCATTAAAACTTTTCATTTATGCTGTGAAAAGAACATTTGACATATTTGGCACATTTCACATATTATTGACTGACAATGATGCCTAACCAAATCAAATTGTTGATCTTATTGTGTTCGACAAAAGCTGTGTTCTCCATAACCGGTAAGACAGGTTTTTATTACGAGTAGCCGAACTATTGACGTACGCGGTGAATCTTTAACCCGAATGTCTGTTATAGCTAACTAGTGTGCTTGTTACTTGTAATCATTGTGTTTCTATACGAAATCGCAGAGCAAAATCGAAAACGTTTATAGCGGCATTATGTAAAATCAAAGAAGGTTATTATATTGTACAGATAACTTCCAAATATTTGTTATTATTTTTTTTTTATTTACTTTGTACAATTTACACATGTGCACACCAGATTGAAATCAAGTTTACTAGGCTTTCAGGACAACGAGTGTACAGCAAGCGGTTGGCGGGGTGGGGGATTTGATTGAGGAACAGATCGGTCTCTTAATTTTAACCCTTCTGTTCAAAACCTTACTTTTCAACTATTTTGAAAAGGAAAGAAAAAGGTTCAGTTGTCTCTTAATTTTTTCCGGAGCTGTACATAGAAATATAATTAATCGAACATTACACTTCATGCATTTCACTATATTTAATCTATCCTGTCCTATATGGGAAATCTGTGTAGATACATTCTGATAACCCAGGTGAAAAGTAAGGATCCACTCCCACTCCAGAGGTCAGGGGGCACATTCTGGGAAGCTCAGAAAGTTAATGTCACTTTCAATACCAATGGAGAAACATATTTATATCTTTCAAATGAAGTGTTACCCTGATTTCTAACATGGATACTTTGATATATGAAATGTTTTTTTCCAGACAATGTTCCTTGTGAATTGGGAGGCGAAGTTGTGTTGACGCCGGTCTCTATGACTAACCCCCCCTCATCAATCCTATGGAGGCTGGGGCAGAACATGGTGGCAGACTTTGACACGGATTTTGGCCCTGAGGTAACCTACTATGGTGACTTCAACGGCCGCACAACCCTAGATACAACTACTGGAGAACTGACAATCACCGGGTTGAGGAAAACAGATGAAGGGGTGTACTCTGTGGAGTTTAACAGCAAACGGCTTGAGAAGACCTATACATTATCTGTTCTCAGTAAGTGTGTGCGTGCCAGTCCAAGTGGCTTGAACAGAACTACAGGTAATGCAGTGTCTCACAGGCATTTTCTGATTGTTCCTTAATCATTTACCTTCTCTTATAGAACCAGTCCCCAAACAAGCTATAATTGTTTCCTGCAATGACAACAACATCTCCTGCACTCTGACCTGTGATGGTGACACAGCTGGTGCTGAACCAGTCACCTACTGGTGGAAAGTGGGAGAGGGGAACTGGGAGGAGATTGGCAAGTTACTGACTGTTGCTAAGAGTGACAGTAAACTCAATCAAAATGGATACAAGTACACCTGCAAGCTGAAGAATGGTGTTAGTGAGAAAGACAGTGATCCAGTGGGACCGTTGTTTGACCCAAGTGAGTGGACATTCATAAGTGTGATACTGTCTTACTGTACTCACACTGTAACATGAATGACTTGGTTTGCTATAAAGTATGACTTTGTTTGCTATTTTGACCCAAATGGCATTATCGTTTTTATATTTTTAGTTTCTCAAGAACATTTTATAAAAACAAAATTGTGTGTTACACCTTTTAAAGAATTGGGGAAGGGATCTTACCTCAAGTTACCCTATCAATCAAGGGTACATAATCGTAATTTGCCACTATGTTAAGTCCACTGTAATTCAAATTTGAATAATGTTAATTATTTAAACAAAACATTGAAACATTTATATCTTGCAAAAATTCTATAAATGAATGAAATACGATACTGTACACATTATACTGTACAATACAGTATTACAAATAGTTTGGATTGGTGGCTAAAGTTACATTTCTGAAATCAAGGAAGCAAATGGCTGGTAGATTATTAGACATGCCTGCAGCCAAGACTATTCGAGTTCAAGTGGTCATTTAAGTTATAACATACAAATAATGCTATAAAAATTGTTGATGTATGATTGTTTCTATTGAACATATTTTATAATAAATGGATCAATGGCTTTCCACCAGGGGGCTTATGGGTGGAACTCCCACAGATCTCACTTTCACTTTTCATTAAAATACTTTATGCTGTGAAAAGAACATTTGACATATTTGGCACATCAACACTTCAGATATTATTGACTGACAATTATGCCTAACCAAATCAAATTGTTGATCTTATTGTGTTTGACAGAGGCTGTGTTCTCCATAATCGGTAAGACAGGTTTTTATTACGAGTAGCCGAACTATTGATGTACGCGGTGAATCTTTCACCCGAATGTCTGTTAGCTAACTAGTGTGCTTGTTACTTGTAATCATTGTGTTTCTATACGAAATCGCAGACCAAAGTCGAAAACATTTATAGCGGCATTATGTAAAACCAAAGAAGGTTATTATATTGTACAGAAACTTCCTACATTTTCTCACTATATTTACTCCATCTTATCCTATATGTGAAATGTGTGTAGATACTTTTCACCTGGGTTATCAGAATGTAAGGATCTACTCCCACTCCAGAGGTCAGGGGTCACATTCTGGGAAGCTCGGAAAGTTAATGTCACTTTCAATACCAATGGAGAAACATGTTTATACCTTTCAAATGAAGTGTTACCCTGATTTCTAACATGGATGCTTTGATGTATGAAATGTTTTTTGTAGACAATGTTCCTTGTGAATTGGGAGGCGAAGTTGTGTTGACGCCGGTCTCTATGACTAACCCCCCCTCATCAATCCTATGGAGGCTGGGGCAGATCAAGGTGGCAGACTTTGACACGGATTTTGGCCCTGAGGTAACCTACTATGGTGACTTCAACGGCCGCACAACCCTAGATACAACTACTGGAGAACTGACAATCACCGGGTTGAGGAAAACAGATGAAGGGGTGTACTCTGTGGAGTTTAACAGCAAACGGCTTGAGAAGACCTATACATTATCTGTTCTCAGTAAGTGTGTGCGTGCCAGTCCAAGTGGCTTGAACAGAACTACAGGTAATGCAGTGTCTCTCAGGCATTTTCTGATAGTTCCTTAATCATTTACCTTCTCTTATAGAACAAGTCCCCAAACCAGCTATAATAGTTTCCTGCAATGACAACAACATCTCCTGCAATCTGACCTGTGATGGTGACACAGCTGGTGCTGAACCAGTCACCTACTGGTGGAAAGAGGGAGAGGGGAACTGGGAGGAGATTGGCAAGTTACTGACTGTCATTAAGAGTGACAGTAAACTCAATCAAAACGGATACAAGTACACCTGCAAGCTGAAAAACCCTTTTAGTGAGGAAGTCAGTTATTCAGTCAAAGATGTGTTTGGTCCAGGTGAGTGGACATTCATAAGTGTGTTATTGTCTTACAGTATCTATTATGTTAGTAACACTGCTGGTAGAAGAATGGTGTTAGTGAGGAAGTCAGTGATCCAGTGGGACTGTTGTTTGACCCACGTGAGTGGACATTCATAAGAGTGATATTGTCTTTCAGTACAGCTCCGGAAAAAATCTGCTAAGAAGTTCCTAAACACATCATTATTCATGCACTGCCCACGTTACCTCACAGTCCAGTGCTGTTCAGGTCTTATCCCCGAAATACAGACTGCTGTTTGAATGAGATCAGGGACCTTTGCTCACTAATAACATCACAACTTACAATCGTTCCTAGTTTTCTCTTGTGTTTCCCTTTATAAACATCCATCTCCATGTTGGATGTGATGCCTACCTCTCTAAACGCATTGAGTTTTGCCCTTGTTTTAGACCTTGTTTTAGCCGGTCCCCACTAGGAAAAAGGTTATTTTCAGCTTATGTGTTAGATTAGATTTAGCTTAACATTTTGAATTGTGGTTAGGTTTAGAATTGGGCTTACTTTTTAGATTTTGGCACCAGGGTTTAAGGTTAGGTTAAGTTTAGTCATAAATGTTAGCTTATTGAGATTAGAGTTAGGTTCAAGTTTAGGGTTAAGGAACTGGGAACATAATAAAACACTTTTCTGGTTTCCAAAATTATAAAAAAAAAAAACAACCTGTGTTTCTAAATCCAACTCTTCTCTTGTGTTTATTCTGCAGGAGAAACTCTTTTAACTACCAAGGCCAAGGATTAGAGGAGCCAGTATTTTAGGATGGTAAGTTGATCTTACCAAAACACCTACCAAAAGATGTATTGACAAGGAAGTGCTTGGAATCACTTCCATTGTTATTCTTGTACAGTATGTATATAAATGTTGTGATAAAAAAATAGATTTTTCCTTTGTCAAATGAACAACTAGATTTTTCCTTTGTCAAATGAACAACTGAGATGGCTAATATTCGAATAAGTAAAGCAGTTGCTGTACCTGATACATTAAGTAGCTTATTCCACACTGAGCTATTTTCTCGCCCTAACTTTAATACCTGACCAAAAGATTGTCCAGAGGACTAGAAAACTTGTTTGAAGGCTCACTACATGCTTTTTACAACTCTTACATTCAACCAAAACAAGAAATATATTTCATATGTTGAACTGTTGGGAGTGTATCAACTGTAAAGAAACATCCTGTGAAAACCAATGTACATTCTACAGCTACAGTGGGTATAGAAAAGAATCACCCCCCTTTAAAATAATCACATTTTGTTGCTTTGCAGCCTGAAATGAAAACGGATCAAAAAAATGTTTGTTTTATTCAGCTGTATTTACAACTTATAACATCCAAGTGAAAGATTGTTGTGGAAATTTCTTATACAATGTATTCTGATTGTATAAAGGAGTGAGTCCCACTGTTAAGATAGGTACAGGAATGTGTGGGATCTGGTATTTGCATAGGGGGCATCTATTGTCTGTCCAGATGGAGATCAATGGGTTTTAGGACAGGATAGGAGAAGATACAGCAAGGGGGCAGTAAGGCCAGTTGGCCCCTTTGGGTAAACATTATTGCAGGAAGGATAAGGTTGGGGAAGATAGCATTTGACGTGTGTGATAGAACAAAGGGAAAGGTGTTTGATTGACATGAAACAGATGGCAGCATCTTACCACACCCCTTCTTCCTATGTAATAAATACTGTCGAAATGATGTTTTTATTTAGAAACTATCCACCGTTACTTTGTAACCTGTATACTTTCTCCTTGCAAGCAAGATTAAAACCGTTTATTGCGCAATTGATTTCTCCTGTCTTACCTACCATTTTCATAGAACTTTGGAATTTTAGAAATTGCCATCACAATTTGGGGGCTCGTCCGGGATCCTAATCCTGATCGGTTCGAGTCCTTTCCTATCAGGTTAACCGTGCACGGCCAGAGAAAGCTCTGGAATTCTAGTACCGTCCAGAAAAGGCTTATCCTTTGACGGACTGAGAAAGAGTGCCTGACGGGAGCTGTGACTCGTGCTTGATCAGTACAGGTTTCCTGCGGAAATTGAATTTGGGGGTAAGAACGCAATTCGGTTTAAAAACTTAAAGTTGGACTTTATAGTTTAAAATCTGCAGTAAAAGGTTGGACCTTTTTAAAATCTCATTTGTGGGCTGACGAGCTTGACTTCGCTTTCTGGTTGGTTGAGTATAAATTAGATTTACTGGGTAAATCTGAAACATGGGGACGTGCGACAGTAAATATTTGCCGGTCTCTCGTGTTTACGCTGGACCGGCAAAAATTATCACTGACGTATATGGTGTTTGGACATGTGAACAATGTTTCTTTGAGCGTTATTAGGTTTTCCGGCGACTGGCGTTTTCATTCGGTGATGGATGCGCGGCCTGTCGGGCTGATTGGAGGTAGATGGCCGTGGTAACGTATGAAAAGTTGTTTGGAAAGCGTAGGCTACGGTGTGTAGACAGTGTGGAGTATATTGATCTGTGTTGTAGTTTTTTTTGCTCAGGTTAGATGGCTCGTTCTCCTCTGATCGCCCGTCACCCCACCCCGCGGAGTTCAGCTGGACCGATAGGTGGGTCTCTTTGGAGGCCCGATCGGGACACTGCATCGTTGGAGTCATAAGCTCTGAGGACTTTTTCGTTGTGAACGTGGAAATGCTGTGGGCCGCTGGAGGCCGTTTTCTGCTCCGCTTTGGAAGTGTTGAGCATGTCTACGAGTTTCAAGAAAAGTTCCAAAAGTGGGGAGTTGTACACACCAGGTGTACACACCCGTAATCTCTTTGGCCTTGCCGCGAGTGATTCAACGGGAACACGCAGGAACGCTGAACCGCCTGAGGGAGGGGTGCGGACGGTCAGACAGGGGACCAGAGGGAGCATCAACCGGTGAGATTGTTCCTTAATACAGTTTTCATATGCTTTAGTAAACAATGTGGTTGATGATTTGATGGTTTTGTAGAAATTGATAGATGGATTTGAGTAAGTATGGTGACTAGAAGTTTTTTTGAGTATTGCAGTCAGGGCGGCTGTAGTTAGAAACATGTCGTTTTTGTTCCATGTCCCGACACCAATTCCCGTGCAGCAGTTGGACTGCGTGATGGAGTATAGCGTGCTCCTGTATGTTTGGATGTTGAAGTGTGGTATTTTGGTTAATAGCGACTGTGGTTAGGCCTGACAACCATTCCTATGCTGCTAACCTATTGCGTTGCGATTAGTGCTGGATTATAAGCGGTTGGACTGCTTGAACATCTGCAATTTAGGTTGGACTTAAATATGCAATTGAGATTGGATCTCATACTTTCAGTGCCTGTAGAAGGCTCCTGTAAATTGCCGCAATTGTTGGTCAGCTTATGGTTTGGATCAGTATGCTACAGAAGTTGTATATGCACGCGCCACTTGTGTTTGTTATGGCCCGAGTCACGGGCATTTGTCATTGTCTGGTTGTGGTCGGTCTAGTAAATGCATTTGTCCATTTTGGTATTCCCTGTGCACGAGGGATCCGATTGGCTGCATTGTATATTCCTTGATAGAATATTGGATCTCGTTTACCGAGGTTGGTGTTAACTTGGAAGTTTTGTAATAGCAATGTTTCGTCTTGTTTGGAGTGCGTTTGGGCGAACGCTTACATTGCGTTGTTAACATGGTTATTATGCGAGGCCTACTCTTTTGGCCTTTGTGTTGAAATTGAATTTGCCTGATGGCTTGCACACGTGGGAGTGTTAGCCTGCTAACTTAGGAGTTTAAGAAAATAATGGCATAAATATAATTAGAGGGATAGCTTAGAAATTGGTATAATGATGATTCTGTGATTTGGTAAAATATGGTTTCGTAATGAGGGGTTAAAATAGTGTTTTCTCTCTCCTTGTATGGAGTGGGATGCAGACCATAACGAAAGTTTTAGTATTAAGATAACATGCTGTTTCCATTGAAGACTGGATTCAGCAAATATAGTCATAGCCTGCAAAAGAGGGTAAAATGACTACGGCCCGTTTATTCCCCAAATAGTCAAAGCCAGTTTATTCCCCGTTTAAATTAACCTAAAATTAGACGTCCTATTTTAAATGCTAAGTTGAGTTTGGTTAAATAATGTGGTTTCTCTTATTTGTATTTCCAATGATAACTGGGATAATACTTGTGTTTTTAAAACCAGCGCCTGCTACTCATTCATGGAATTTATATCCTTCAATGGTACGTTAGTGAACAAATAGGGTATTGATGTAAAGGTGTTTAAGGCTACATTGAGTTTCCTTTGGATTACTTATTCTACCTTGATTATAGTGACGTCATAAATCAGTTTTCTGCCTGGATCGCCATTCTTAATTTCCACCATAATGTTGAGTTTCTGTATAGATAATGATAAGCACATTTTTACAAACTGTGAAAATATTAGATAGGTTGGACTCTAAATCTAAAATCTTCAGTTAACGAACGATGTAGGCTAAATTGAGAGGATGGTCTGGGGACCATAAAGGAACATTTGGCCTTGCTAATGGCTTACCATATATGTGTTGAGCTCAGAGCTTCAGGAAGGGTGGGCAGGTCCACTGGGATGGCTTCCGCCACCCTTAACATTATATCAAGGTAGCATATTACTAAGGGTTAAATTCGAGTGTTCAGCCTGTTCTCACACGTGGTAATTTTACCAACACAAGCATGTTGAGTTTTGGGATGATAAAACATTAAGTGAAAGCTGCATAAGTTTTCCTTTTGGTTGCTTTAATGTTTACATTTATGATTTCGAATCAAATTGTAGTAAGGGTGGAGACCTTGTGTCATCCAACATTGTTAATTGCTAGAACAAATTCGATGTCTTTGCATGAGATATGCATGGAAGTAGCGATTTTGGCTGACCGCCACTATTTTGAATGACGTAGACTTACATCTGAAATTGAGAAAATTCCCTAGAGTTTAGGAGGTAAATTGAGTCATGATGTTTGTTGGTCTCAAATTAGTTTGGCCATTGCCTGTGTAGATGCACATTTTGATGTGCTAATTTGGGAGTTCCTTCACACGAGCGACCGTGTGTGTGGTACGGTTTTTATTTCCTTTGTTTTTCTTATTTTCGGTTGTTTTGGTTGGATATTCAGTTTGCGACGTTTACTGGATGTATGTTAGATTCCTCCCAACTATCGATTTTCTTTTTAATTTTGGTTCTGTAATGGTTCTGCTTTCACTTTGAGTCATTTTCGTTGTCTCTGTCGTGAAAGCAGGGGGGGATTGTATGAAATGATTATCTATAGTGGAAAAGAGTTGAACTTAGAGTTCAAATGTAAAAGAGTTGAACTTAGAGTTCAAAGCAAATTAAATAGGTACTTAAAGAAGTTACGTGAATAATCTAGTTTGTCAAATTGGGTTTTTGAAATGTATGTTTTATGTGAAATCTAACATGGTTATGGTTGAGTAGAATACATCTTGCCATTTTGAAATGGTTTGGCTAAGCAATAACTAATTTGATGGGTGTGTTACTTTTCAGTTAGTTTAATATTTGATTAGAAGTAATCATATTAATCTTATGCATTATGGAATAAGTGGGTAAAAACGTGCAGGGAGCACTTTTGTTATTCCTTACATGTTTACAAAATGTTGCCATGTTTTAATTGATATTGAGAAAATAATTCTGCATTACGTTATATTTCTGGAAAACCAAGTTGAGAAGTCTTACATAGTCTAAATTGCATAAAGAGAGGTACAGACACCCTGGAGCACTCCACTCACTGACACAAAAAACAGTTTGAGATGGATTTTAACTTGTTTGGACTCTTTAGAAGAGAAACAGACGTTATCAAAATTGGGTATTCTAATACTAATTTAAGTTCTGTCCTAGTAAGCAATCATTGGAAAGTTAATGGTTAACAGAGGTTTCTTTGAGGTGAATGAAGAGAAAAAAGGTTGTTTTACTATTGTCAATGCCTGGGGTGTTTCAAGATAACAACAGTGTCCCTTAGTGATAAGGTGACAATCCTCCAAGACCAGGGTCTGTTATCCTTAGGTTAGTAAACCACTCCCACTCCAGGGAGAGCCCTGTGGTGGTAAAGGAGTAAAAAGGGGGGGTCATGATTTATGACAGGATTTCAGAGTGTGTTTGATGTGCTAGGATAATAAGAAGAGACTTGGAGACATTCACACTGAGTTTCATCTTGTAGAGAAATTAGGCTAAATAACAGTTATGTTAGCTGACCTTCAAGTTGGTGTGAAATGTTTGATTTGAAATAAGGTATTTGGTCCTTTATGTCAAACAATGGGTGAATTTGATTGTAGTTCCGATACAACACAATCAGATGTAAATTATATAGGTGAACTGAGAATTGTTCATGAACTGCTCTTAGAGAGTGGTACTTCAATGCAAGCAAACTATCTTAACTGATGAGTTTTTGGAACAGTAATGAGATATGTGAAATTGTGTTCTTCTGTTCTTTGTGTTGGTTGTTACACCAACTATAGAAAAGAGTGGAATTGTTAGTTTGCTACACTAGCAGAACAGAAGCACCAGAGATGTTAATATTTTAACGATACTGTTATTGATTTCAACTGTTCTAATCTATTTGGACAAAAAGAAGTAGAGAGATATTAGAAATATAGGGTTTGAGTGTTTGATAGTGTGTGGTTCTAATGTATCAGCGAGATGCAACAAGCTAACGTGATGGACATATGTGATGATGTACTGTGCAGTTGGAACTAATCTTCTCAAGGATAATTCACACATTCAGATACAGAACACTTGAAAGCGATTCAGCAACAGAGGACTTGCTGGAGCCCAGAGAGAGACTGAGCTTGGCTTAAAAGGACAACTGTGAGGTGGCTGAGGTGAGATGGATCTCACAGACACACAGACAAACTGTCCTACAGCTGAGAGAGGAGTCGACTCTGGAGCGCTGCACGTCTAGGTGCCGCACGTCTACAGGATGCTGAGTTCCTGTGAGCTGGACTGACTCGAGTCCTGATGGTTCTGCAATGTGATGGAGAAGGCAACCTCCGACCGAGAGGATGGAGGCGTAGGAAAGATCTACTGCACAACATCATGCTACGCTGATTGGGTCCAAACCAGGTACATCTCATCTGCTGTCCAGGTAGCTGAGAGGAACCTGGGGTCGACGACACGCTACACGAGGATTGCAGTGTTTGAAGGTTAGACACAGTGAATTGAAGTCACTGAGGGAAGGTGAATTTTCTGGTGCTAGTAACCAGTCACTTTCTACATGGCCTTTAGCTCTAGAACCTTTAGCTAAAACTGGTCATCTTGGAGTTCACAAAGGAGAACACACAGATTCTCCTGGCCTGGCTGATAAAACAGCTAGAATGGAGACAACAAGAGCTGTGTCTGCATTTGAGCTATGAAGGACAACACCTTGGAACATGCATCTGACTTTTTCGTTCTGTTACATTGGCCTGTCAAAGAAATGGTTCATAACTGACTGTCTGACGTTTGGAAGAGCAGAACATTTGAGATGACCTTGGAAGGACATCCAAATGGAACCACGGAGAGGACTTTTCAGTGAATCGAGCAGTTGGCATGAGAGGACTTTGTAACAGTGATGAATTGAAGGATGCATTCAGTGATAGGTGTTTATGATGATTTTAACAAAAGGTTTGCTGTACTACGTTATGATTCTGTATGATGACAATGTGTGATCTTGGATTTTGTACGGAAGGTAATGATCTAGAAGAATGTAAATGAGGATTCAGACATTTCAGATTTGTTCAGTTCTCTAATCACTAAGGACAATAATATTGACTGGGTCATGTTGTTAAAGAGTACTGTTTTGTTGCAGTCTACATCCTAATGAGTGAACTGTTTAAGGTTTGATACCAAGGTTTGACATGGTATCAAGAGGATGGATTGTTGTGGAAATTTCTTATACAATGTATTCTGATTGTATAAAGGAGTGAGTCCCACTGTTAAGATAGGTACAGGAATGTGTGGGATCTGGTATTTGCATAGGGGGCATCTATTGTCTGTCCAGATGGAGATCAATGGGTTTTAGGACAGGATAGGAGAAGATACAGCAAGGGGGCAGTAAGGCCAGTTGGCCCCTTTGGGTAAACATTATTGCAGGAAGGATAAGGTTGGGGAAGATAGCATTTGACGTGTGTGATAGAACAAAGGGAAAGGTGTTTGATTGACATGAAACAGATGGCAGCATCTTACCACACCCCTTCTTCCTATGTAATAAATACTGTCGAAATGATGTTTTTATTTAGAAACTATCCACCGTTACTTTGTAACCTGTATACTTTCTCCTTGCAAGCAAGATTAAAACCGTTTATTGCGCAATTGATTTCTCCTGTCTTACCTACCATTTTCATAGAACTTTGGAATTTTAGAAATTGCCATCACAAAGATATAATACCAAAAAAAATTACAAATTAAAAAACAGAATCACTGAGTTGGAAAAATCATCACTGCCCTCCTAAAAATTACTTGTAAACCCAACCAGGTGTAGTTAATCACCTTCTCAATAGCACACAAAGCCAATTGACTTTCAACTGTGATCACCTGTTGTCATTTTAATTAGCTCAGCATGAAACAAGCTTTTCCTGAAGCATTTCAGTCCTTGGTCGTGCAACTGAAGAAAACATTTAACAATGGGTGGCAAGGCAATGTCAAAAGATTTCCGGGATAAAGTTGGTCAGGAGATGGATACAAAAAAAAAAGGTATAGAAGCACAGGGAAGTGGAAAGTATTTTGTACAACACAGACCCTCACTGGATCAGGACGTATCGTGTTGTATTGACGAACTGCATTGTGGGATTGTTGAGATTGCAGATTGTTGACGTGCTGTACGCTGCCTGCTGTTACCTACCTGGCTACCTGCCAAACTTTTTTCAAATTTACTCTATAAAAACTAATTGGTCAAAATTCTATTTTAAGAGTTTTACCAATGCAATATTTTTATCTGTTGACCTCTTACCCAACTTTACTACACCGGGACTCTTTTTGGACATAATTAACGGAACTACTCACCCCTGAACACCCGAGGCTAAGTATCATTACAATGCCTTATCACTGTAATTGTTGTAACAACAACACGGAGGAGAACTATCGTCTTCAGTTAAAGATAGCAGAGTTAGAGGCTCGGCTTCTGACGCAAATGTCAGGCAAGGATTATGCTAGTGTAGAAATAGAAAAAAATGCGTCAGTGCCACCAGGAAGAAACAATAGTTTTGTTAGCCCCCTGGCACAGCTCCTGCAGCCGGGCAATAACTTTCTCTTGGTCACTGGGAAGAAATGCCGTCGACCAGTTAAACCTGAATCGTTGCTAAATCCAACTGAGACTTTCAACACGTTTTCCCCACTGGAGTCGGAGTCAAGGCCCGAGCCGTCTTCGGAGGGGAATGATCGGCAGGCATTTTCTACCAGTGGCCTTGAAAAACTGAAAACTTTAGTCATCTTTTATTCCATTACCCGCAGTATTAGACTAAAGAATCAGCCAGCGATCGTACACTGTTTACCGGGGGGCAGAGCCACCGACGTAGCCGCAAATCTGGGGTTGGTGCTAGCGAAGCCTATAACTGGCAAGTATAGAGAGTACAGAGATATTGTTATTCACGTTGGCACCAATAACATTAGGATGAAACAGTCAGAGGTTACGAAGCAGAACATAGCATCAGCGTGTAAACTATAGCTAGAAAGATGTGTCGGCATCGAGTAATTGTCTCTGGCCCCTCCCAGCTAGGGGTGGTGACGAGCTCTACAGCAGACTTGCGCAACTCAATCGCTGGCTGAAAACTGAGTTCTGCCCGTCGGAGGAGGTAGAGTTTGTAGATAACTGGCTTTCTTTTTGGGACTCTCCCAGAAATAGGGCCAGGCCTGATCTGCTGAGGAGTGACAGACTCCATCCTAGCTGGAGTGGTGCTCTTCTTTTATCTAGGAACATTGACAGGAGTCTCACTCCTATAGCCTTAACATGAGATAGGGTGCAGGTCAGGCCGCAGGCTGTTAAACTTGCTCCCTGGTACACAGACAATACTAGAGCACTTAAGCAAGCCTCCAGAAAATTGGAGTGAAACTGGCGCTCCACCAAGTTGGAAGTATTTAGACTAGCCTGGATAGACAGTACACTACAATACCGAAAATGAATACATGAACTACTTTGATGAAAAGATCATCACCACTAGAAAACAAATAACTGACTCCTCCTTAAATAGTTATGGTCCTCAAAATCTCAGTTGTCCTAAAAATGTCCTGAACCTCCCTGACCAGGTGTCAATGGGGACACTTGAATTTTTTGATACCATATCGCTTGACACATTTACTAAATTTGTAATGAGTTCTAAACCCACAAACTCTCAGCTAGACCTGATTCCAACAAAATTACTTAAGGAGCTATTTCCTGTGCTAGGTCAGCCAATTTCCCTTTCCTCCGGATGTGTACCAAACTCACTAAAAATAGAGGAAATTAAGCCTCTTCCAAAACAAATCTAATCTGGATCCCGACATATTAAACAATTATAAGCCAATATCGAACCTCCCGTTCCTCTCAGAAATCTTAGAAAAATGTGTTTCCCAACAACTGAATGCCTTCCTAAAGACAAATAACATTTATGAAATACTCCAGTCTGGTTTCAGATCCCATCATAGTACTGAGACTGCACTCGTGAAGGTAACAAATGACCTTCTAATGGCCTCGGACAAAGGTTCTGCATCCGTCCTGTTGCTTCTTGATCTTAGTGCTGCTTTTGACACTATTGATCACTCCCTTCTCTTGGAGAGACTGGTAACCCATATTGGGCTACGTGGACATGTTCTAGCCTGATTTAAATCTTATTTATCTTAAAGATATCAGTTTGTTAGTGTGGATGGTATATCCTCTGACAAGTCAAAGGTATGCTTTGGTGTTCCTCAAGGCTCGGTTCTGGGCCCATTATTGTTCTCACTATATATGCTCCCTCTGGGCGATGTAATCCGAAATCACAATGTAAACTTTCACTGTTACGCTGATGACACACAGTTATATATTTCAATAAAGCATGGAGAAGCCCCTAAATTAGCTACTTTGGAAGCATGCGTTTCAGATATTAGGAAGTGGATGACAGAGAATTTCTTGCTCATAAACTCAAGTAAAACAGAAATGCTTGTTTTAGGACCCAAGAAACAAAGAGCGTTGCTAGCAGATCTCACTGTGAACCTCGACGGCTGCATGGTCGTATCCTAAAAAACAGTAAAAAACCTTGGCGTTACCCTTGACCCTGACCTCTCCTGTGAAGAACATATAAAATATGTCTCAAGAGTTGCTTATTTTCATCTTCGAAACATTGCAAAAATGAGAAACTTTCTATCAAAAACTGATGCAGAAAAATTCATCCATGCTTTCGTTACTTCTAGACTAGATTACTGCAATGCTCTTCTCTCTGGTTATCCAGACAAATTAATAAATAAACTTCAATTAGTGCTGCACACGGCTGCTAGAATCCTAACTAGAACAAAAACATTTGAACACATTACTCCTGTCCTAGCGTCCTTACACTGGCTGCCTGTTAGGGTTAGGGCTGATTTTAAGGTTTTACTCTTAACCTATAAATCAACACATGGACTTGCTCCTACTTACCTTGATGAAATGATCCAGCCATACATACCTACACGTAATCTACGATCGCAAAATGCAGGCCATTTAATTGTACCTAGAATTTCTAAACAAACAGCTGGCAGCAGGGCCTTTTCTCATAGAGCTCCACTACTGTGGAATGACCTGCCAATTAAGGTTAGAAATGCAAACTCAGTGCAAACTTTCAAACTAATTTCTACAGCACGGTTTATAATTAGGTGTAGCCTGGCCCGGGGGCGTGAAGGTGACCAGTAGGCTTGATACTGTCCACCCTTGCTGTCTTTCCAGGTGAGCTCTCGTCACCACTGGGATGCCCTCCCTCCAATGCCTTTCGGGGGAAGAGTCACTGGCTTGTTGTTGTCTCTCTGTTACGCACTTGTGCAATTGGGCTGTACGCTGCTGGCAATACTCTACCCTCTTTCAGGGGGTTGCGGTTGGTGGGTGTCCCTTTGGTTGATGCCTGGCAATGTGGGTGGATTGATTTCCTGCCTGTTGGGCCATGTCCGTGGCCTCCCCTGGGTAGGGCCACAGTGTCGCCAGACCCCCCCGTCTCAGTTCCAAGGTGTTACGCTGCTATATTATTGTGCTGGGGGTTATGAGGAATGCACTTTCTAACTTTTCTCAGTCTCCTCCAGTTTTACATTTTAGGAGGAGATGAGGTCCTGGTCCACACCTGCGGAGTACCTGGTTTGGGGGGCCCGTTGCTGTCCCTGTCCTTGTCCACCTGGTCAATCTTTTGACCCTGTCTAGAATCAAATAGACTCTGGATTTAGCCCAGAGAAATTTGTTTATTATTCTAATTGGACTAATATCTCACCCGGCACAGCCAGAAGAGGACTGATCACCCCACTGAGCCTGGGTCCTCTCTAGGTTTCTTCCTAAAATTCAGCCTTCTTAGGGAGTTTTCCTAGCCACTGAAATCCAACACTACTGTTGTTTGCTCCTTTGGGTTTAAGGCCGGGTGTCTCTGTAAAGCACTTTGTGACAACTGCTGTTGTAAAAAGGGCTTTATAAATAAATTTGATTGATTTAATTGATTGAATGATTGATTGACGTCACAAATTCTCCACAAATGTGGCTTGTATGGGAGGGTTGCAAGAATAAAGCCACTCCTCAAGAAAGGCCACATGCAGTCACGACTGAGCTTTGCCAAAATGCACCTTGAAGATTCTAAGGCCAAGTGGGAAAAGGTGTTATGGTCAGATGAGACTAAAATTTAATTATTTGGCCTCAACGCCAAACGGTATGTCTGGCGAAATTCCAATACAGCTCACCATCCAAATAACACCATTCCTACAGTAAAGCATGGAGGTAGTAATATCACGTTATGGGGTTGTTTCTCTGCAGCAGGGACTGGAGTACTTGTCAGGATAGAAGGATAATAGATGGGGCAAAATACTGTCAAATTCTTGAGGGAAATCTGCTGTTCCCTGCCAGAAAGTTGTCAATAGGAAGAAGATTTACCTTCCAACATGACAATGACCCAAAGCACACAGCAAAACTGACCACACAGTGGTTGAAGGAGAAAAAGGTGAATGTCCTTGCATGGCCTAGCCAGAGCCCGGACTTAAACCCCATTGATTTGAAGACAGCAGTCCACAAACGGTCACCATCAATTTTAACTGAACTTGAGTAGTTCTGCAAAGAAGAGTGGTCAAATATTGCAACGTCTAGATGGGCAAAGTTAGTAGAGACATATCCCAACAGACTAAAGGCTGTAATTAAAGCAAAAGGTGGTTCAACAAAATACTGACACAAGGAGGTGATCCTTTTTCCAACTCAGTGATTATGTTTTTTTTTATTTTTTTCTGACATGTTGGTGTTATATCTTTCACTTGGATGTTATAAGTTGCACTGAGTAAATTCAGCTGAATGAAACAAAAACAGTGTCTGTCTTCATTTCAGGCTGCAAAGCAACAAAATGTGATTATTTTAAAGGGGGGTGATTATTTTCTATACCCACTGTATATCAGGTCATCTTTTTATAAAAAGTCATTTTGGAGATTCAGTTGTTGTTATGAGGAAGTTCGATTGCATTATGTAGAACTACCTCATATTTAGATTTCTTCTGTAAAAGTTTTGCAAATACAGATTAATCTTGAAAAATTAGAATATCATGGAAAAAAATGTTTTCCCGTAATTAAAGACAAAAAGTGAAACCTTCTAAATTCATTCCTATTCTAGATTAATTATACAAAGTGAAACATTTGAAGACTTGACGATAACGTCTTACAGCTCATGGAAATAAAAAATCCAGTATCTCAAAATATTTTAATAAAAAATTTGTGAAACAGAAATATCGACCTGAGAAGAGCTCTAATCATCAAAAAAACTCCCTGAGACATCAGTACATACAACCACAATCTTGGGGAAGACTGCTGACTTGACAGTTGTCCAGAAGACACTCATTGACTCATAAGCTACAGAAGGTCATTGCTGAAAGGGCTGGCTGTTTGCAGAGTGCTATATCAAAGCATATTCATGGAAAGTTGACTGGAAGGGAAAAGTTGCACAAGCAACAGGGATGATCGCAGCCTTGAAAGGATTGTCCCCCAAGTTCTTGAACCAAGCAAAGCCGGGGAGCTTCACAAGGACTGGACTGAGACTGCCATCAGTGCATCAAGAGCCACCGTGCACAGACGTGGGCTTCAAGTGGTGCATTCCTAGTGTCAAGCCACTCCTGAACCAGAGACAACATCAATAGCGTCTTACCTGGGCAATTGAGAAAAAGAACTGGACCATTGCACCGTTGTCCAAAGTCCTCTTTTCAGATGAAAGTACATTTTGCATTTCATTAGGAAATCAAGGTCCCAGAGTCTGTAGGAAGAGTGGAGAGGCACTGAATCCAAGTTGCTTGAAGTCCAGTGTGATGTTTCCAGAGTGATGATTTGGTCAGTGATGATTTGGGGTGCCATGTCATCTGCTGGGGTTGGTCCACTGTGTTTTATCAAGTCCAGAGTCAATGCAGCCGTATATTTTAGGAGGTTTTAGAACACTTCATGCTTCCATCTGCTGACAAGCTATATGGAGATGCTGATTTCCTTTTCCAGTAGGACTTGGCACCTGCCCACAGTGCCAAAACGAATGTTAACTGGTTTGCTGCCCATGGTATTATTGTGCTTGAGTGGCCACTTAACTCGCCTGACCTGTCAAGAGAAAATAGAGATACACCAGACCCAACAACACAGACGAGGTGAAGGCTGCTATGAAAGCAACATGGGCTTCCATAACACCTCAGCAGTGCCACAGGCTCATTGCCTCCATGCCACGCCGCATTGATGCAGTAATTTGTGCGAAATGAGTCCCAACCAAGTATTTAGTGTATGAATTAACATACTTAGGAAACCTTTGCATGTGTTTTGAGTTGAATAGCTGATTAGAGCTCTTCTCAGGTCAACATTTGATGTTCCCTAATATCTTGAGTTACTGAATTTTTTATTACCATGAGCTGTAAGCCATAATCATCATGTTGGAAACAAAAAAGGCTTGAAATGTTTCACTATGTGTAATTAATCTAGAATGTTGTGGAGTGAGAGGATTGGTCTGTGATGGTCGGTATGTTCCGGATATCACAGCTACATCTGCTGGCCAGGAGAGGTGGTGTCCCAGTAGGGTAAGGCCTAATTACACACACCTGAAGCCACCTAATTGGAAAGCTACCTGGAGGGCAGAGAATCCCATGGCAAGCAAAGAAAGCACTGGACACCAATCACGCCTGGAGAAAAGGACTAACCCAATAAGATCTAACCTGTGTGTAAATTACTGGTTCCCTTTTCTTTAGTTTATAGCTGGTAAACAGTTTAGCTGTCTGGTCGCAGTGAGGGGCCGAAAGAACTGTAAAGAAAGGCTCTACAAAGAGCTGGGCTTTTGTTTGGGTTTTATTGTTACGTGGCATCTGGGCACTGTCTCTGTTAAGGTTTCACTAATAAAAGTCCTTTCTTTTTGTCTTGGAGAAAGGTTCCCCCACTTGTCTTCCTCCATGTTCTTGTAACTTGGGGCCCAGACTGGCTAACGAACCGCTACAATATGAAGGTGTCACGTTTTGATATGAATTACAGAAAAAAAAGAACTTTTCCACTTTATTCAAATGTTTTGAGATGCCAGTTTATTACATACACCCACCAAACAGCCCTATGTCTTCGTGGCATGGATTCAACAAGGTGTTGGAAACCTTCCAGAGAAATGTTTGTGCCTCTGAGGTGAGGTCCGATGAGGCACATGAATCGGGGGCATTGGTCCAGACTAGAAAGGCACCCCAGACCACAGCTTTCAGTCCTTGACATCCTCCTACAACCTCTCCAATGAACATGATTTTTTTATGCAATAGGGACTGTCACTGACTTTCTGTTAACCCTGGCCTAGACACTGTTGTGCTTGAAAACCCAAGGTTAGTACAGTCTCAAGCACCACAGCTGGTGCCCCTAGCCTGAAAATCATTGTTCACCATTTCCCAGTATTCATGCTTCACCCTTATTTTATGTTACATAGGTGTGCAAATTGTTGTTTTTGTCTAATGTTATAAATCATGACTTTGTGGTTCTATGATACCTTTTCTATGTGTAAATGTATTTTGGGATGCTTGTTCACACAGTCAAGCCAATCGAGTTTGTGGAATCGGCCTTGGTTTGTATATCATGATCTGATTGACTCTGACTTCCCCCCTCCAATAATATAGCCGACAGGGAATGTTAGATCCGATGATCTTAAACTGTGGTGTGTGTCTAACTATTTATTTGTTCAAGTGGCTTATGCTGTTAAATACATTCTGCACATCTAAATACGTTTGGGAAGATCTAGAAACAAATGAATTCCCAGCCAATCCCACACAAGGTAAAATTCAGCGCAGGGAGGGTGGGTTGAGAGTAAACACTTCTGGGTAGCTGAGGATAATAAACCCATGTTCATTTTCAATATTATTTATGAAATCTTTAAACTCTTCAGAGAAGCCTTCAATTAATATGTGTAATTATAAATCTTACAAGCATTTACTTTACCTTCAGTGCATTTATCTGTTTATTTAGTTATGTTGACCAATGAAATTTGTAGACAGTGTATGGATGTGAATCTGCAATGAACAAATTATGTAAATATTTATTGCATAAACTCTGCTAATATTTTGTGATGTAGTTGTTTCAATAAAGGAGTTAAGATATTTTTATTGCACAAATACCAACATAAAGTATATCAATATACAAGAAAAAACATGCAAGGGGGTACAACGAAATACAGATTATACAAAGACCTGATATATTTTAGGGTTCCTTAGCACTTGTGATTACTATAATAATCACTAATATTCAGGACAATTAGCCTACATCTTATTTGATGGGGGCGGTAAGGGAACTAGATGGCGCTGGGCTAAAAAAGGTTGAGAACTACTGCCGGTAAAGCAAGTTGTGTCATGCTGGCAACATTAGAGATTCCATAGCAAAAATAAGTCTTATGGTTTTCAGATTTTGCCTTCCAAATTAAAGTCTGCAGTAAAACGTGATATTATTCAAATTAAATGAATCTATTTTGGCACTTTGCTTAGAGTATATTGTAAAAGTGTAGTGTAGGAAATGTTCAGGAGACTATAGAGCATAGACTGTAAAAAAAAGTGATTATATGCACACAAAAAAGAAATCAAGGGGTACTGTGTATTTGCAATTGTTGCTGGCATTTTACTCTGCCCATACCATTGTCCACATTCCACCACTTGGTGATTACTTATCAATTCAGCCAACGATCTAAAGTAGTTGTCATGTACATTAACTGGTTATTAGCCTGCTGTACCACCTTTAGAGATGTAGGTTATTTTATCTGTAAAAATATAAAATGAGTGTTTAATGTGTGAATATGATTCTGAAAAGAAAGGGAATGTTTGTATACCAGTATGTAATTATATTCCAACTACCAAAGTACCTAGCTATACTGCAAAATGTAATGTAATTTCCAGTTGAACTAAATTACGCAAAATCTAGCTCACTGTTCAGCAACCGTCCAGATTGTAATTTCTTAGAACATTTTAATTGTTATGACTTCAGCTTCATGGCTGGGTTTCTTTGATCATCTATAGATTTGTTTGCAGTCTTATGCATACAAAACATGCGGATGTCTTTTGCACTTTTTATCAGTTTATTACTTTATTTAACAATAAACATTCCTATTTGGAGATAAAATTAATTGCTTCATTCAAAACAACATGAGATGTTCTATTTTATATGAATTATCAGAAAAAGGTTATTGCATTGATGTCAGAACATTTTTAGCAGATGCTGAACGCCATGAAAATATTCATCCATGTACGTTATTACAAGAAGATTAGGCTGCAATAATTTGATCATGCAATAATGTGCACTTGCACTATGGCTCTCAGAATGTTTGTTGTATTTCAGGTGCTGATATCCTGACCCTAATCTTACATAAGGACATCCAAGACATCTGCTCTGTTACCGTCTGGAAGGAGGTACTGGACCCACAGGGCTCTGAGACTATGTCTGTACCCAAGCATTTCTACAGTCCACAAACCCTACTGAATACTCATATACAATACAAGCCTTCCTATTTCTCAATTGAAACATGTATCTTTCGATATTTGGACAAATACATATGTTTTCTCAAATTAAGCTATGGTTTGAATGTATTTGTAATAGAATATATCTTTCATATAGATATTAACTTGTTTAAAATAGTTGGAAATGTATTATTATTATTTTATCTAAAAAGTATAAAACTATAAACAGTGTTTTGGGTTCACCTATATCTCTAAAGGTGGTACAGCAGGATAATGACCGGTCAATGTAAGTCATTGACAACTACTTTGGGTCATTGGCTGAATTGAGCTGAAGTAATCACCAAGTGGTATAATCAGTCTATACTGTCTCCAGAACACTTCCTACAATACATTTATATCGATTTATATATAGATCATATATATAAATAATTTTTTTTTTTTTTGAAAGAGTTTTGGAATAACTCACAATTGAGTTACATTGTGGCCAATAGTGGGCGGAGCAAAATGCCAGCAACAATTGCAAATACACAGTGCCCTTTGATTTTTTTTATGCATATAGTCACTCTATAGACTCTCCTGAACATTTCTTACAATACATTCACTGCAGCGTATAGAACCGTTTTTTTTTCTCTGTACAGGGCAATATGTACATGTACAGTCTTTCATAATGTTTTGCTTTGGGGCCTAAAGTGGGTGTGGAAAATATTGTGTTGCTAGATGTAGCACACCGTTCCCCATGATTAGAAAGGTTTGTCTTACTCTACACATTCTCCTGAACATTTCCTACATTGCTTTCTCTGTGGAATATTCAATAGTTTATGAGCTATGAGGCAGTATGTATTCCATATTCAGTCATTGGCATTGTCTGAATTTTGCCCTTGGAACGTGTTTTAATACCCACTTTTTATTGAAATTACTCTTAAATATGATCATATTTCAATTGTTGTCAATGTTTTGAGTCATACATTTTCTTAAACAATTAATAAACAATTTTTTTGTCAGTTTTGAAGTAATACGTTGGTCTCTTATTTTGAGAATGGAGGTCGACGTCCGCACATGGTGGCCATCTTGCCACAGGCCACTTGCAACATTGTGTTTTATGGTGCATGTACTTTTAAATAACCATAACTTTCAAAATGTTCTACCGATTTTCAAACGGTTTGGTTTGTTATAAACGTCAGAGATGAGGTTATGACACTGCATACATATGAACCATTAAAACCATGGACTTCCATATGAAAATATCCTTGAACAGAACCAGGTAGGTGTAATGAATATACAAACAAGGTATTTATGTTAAATCAATAAATAGGCTACAGAATGGGAACAAGACATATACACTTTTGTACTATTATAATAAAATTATTTTAATTACATGTTTTTTCTTTCTGCCGGATAACAAGCATCTCTGAACTGGCCACATTTCAGCCCTCTAGGTCACTTGATATGACTTTAGAAACACAACTGAGCCCTAGCACCAGGTATTGAAGCTGTGTGCAAAAGCAGATTAATATAGAATGAAATTGAGTACTTTAGACCATTATTTGCCAATGTATGGTCATGCGTATTGTAAAATGCCCTATGGAAACTCCCCATAAGACTTTTGGTCAGACAAAATGCTGACAATAAAATGCTTACTGTGTGGCAACCTCTTCGTGTAGAAGCATAATGAAATCAAATCAAATGAAAGGTAACACTGATGCTACTTGTATAATATTTTGTTTGTATGTCAGGGGTTCGGATATAGAATGACTACAAAAAAAATATGGAATAATTACACAAGTCTCTATTTTTAAACTATTATAAAAGTGATATTTATTTGCACACAAAAAATAGGTACATGATTCCCCTTTACAAATATCCAAAAAAGAAATGCTGTAGAGAGAACTACACTACTGTTGAAGTAAAAGAGGACAGTACCTTGAAAATGCATACCTTGGGCTAATGCCCTTTGAAAAGGACAGTTTTATTAAGTTTGTCGCATGTTGTTGCTCTGTAAGCTGAGGTTTGTAATTCTGGCAATGTGGTGCAGCCTTAACTTAAAAAACAGGGACAGAAGTATTTTTAACAGCCTATGGTGGTGGCTGTTTATCCCATACTGTCTATCCCAACACAAACATCCTCTGAACCGATCCTTTTTCAGACAATGTAAACAACCTCAAGCAGTTTGATGGGCTGTCATCGTCTGATACTGCCTGATGACTGCCGAATGACCCACTGTGCTGCCCTGACGACCCTAACTGTTCCCTCTGATGGAATCACCAGACCTCCATTGTTTTTAAAGTCAACAGGTGGTAGCTCTGGTCCTTGATGGCAGATGCAGCATCTGTCACCAGGCTGGCACGGCAGACATCACACGACAGCTTCTTCAGAGCCTGTCGCACAACAAATCCTGAAATTTGAGTAATAATATCATAACAATAATCATTAATTAGCATGGGGAAATTTAGGGAACACTTCTCTTTTTGGACAATCGTGAGATTGTTTTCCCCCAGATTGTAACTATTGGCACTTTTAGTTATAGGAAAAAAAAATAAAAATCGACTTTCAGTTAGCCTTCACTTGAAATGTACATGAGAGCGTTGTCCACAAGACCATCGAAGTGGACGGGAAGGGAGCTGTGATCATGTACTAGGGCAGGAATGTCAGCAAACGGGGATGGAAGAGCTTCTCCTCCTGCTGCAGAGGACACATCTACAGCTGACAGGCTTGTAGAGGTGTCGATGACAGCTGGTAGGGACTCTGTGTGATCCTGTGCCGTCACATTGCCTCTGCATGGTTTAACAACCCCACACCGGGCCATCAGCTTAACATCCTAAAGATGTACTTGAACTGGCAGGCATTAGGGTTGTTATACCAGCCATCGTTTATAAAAATTAAAACATTTTTAAAAAATTCAAAAGATAGTACACAGATATTCAATACATGCTTTAAAATGTTTTATGCTTAAAACATTTTTACAAAAAAAGACTAATTAGAACTAGCCACTCCTGAATGATCTTGCCACATAAAATAGGTTGAATTACATTATCATACAATTCAGACTGTATCAGTGCTGATAAGTTCTGCAAACAAATAGTCAAACACAGGCATTTTTCTAAATACTCAAAATGGTTTGTGACACTGTATGTCTTAGGGTTGTATGTCTTCAGAAAACACGTTACCAAAAGTAAAAAAACATATGGACCGACAAACTGAAAACAATACAAGCATTTGCGGACAGTGTCGCTTAGTGTTGCGGCTGGTAAATATAAATTATGAACCCTACCAGATGCTCTGATGGAGTTGAAGAGAAGCTCCAAGTGGTCCTGGCTGAACCTGTAGGTCAGGACATATTGCTGTCCTTCAAGCAGCACAGGAAACAACCTGATTGAAAATCATGTTAAACTTTGCTGGTTAGCATCTAAACTGTAACGTTACCTGCCATAGTTCTCACTCAAAGCTTGTTATTAGCCAGCAAATAACTACAACCACATCCACAAATATTGTAATTTAGACAAAAGATTAGTTGTCATAAAGTCGTTATTGGTGTCAGTAAAACCTTTATAATCGAACAGCTCGTTTGTGATATCTGCCTTGATAACAAGTAGCCGTGATACAACTATGCTGCACGATTAAGACGTTTTTAGAAAAGAAAAGCTGCAATTTCAACATTTTCAAGCATTCAGAATTATAGCCACATTAATAACGTCTGTAAGAAACCAAACCGTTTGTAAATCCGTCAAGGTTTCAGCGAGATAAGAGTATTTGTGTTAGTGCTGATCACTCACCTTACATCAGGAACCACAGAGCCCGCCAGGAAGCCTGCCTGTGACAAGCTGGCCACCGGTGATGCCGGAAGTGACTGCGCCATGAGACGTCTACCCTTTATATATGATGTCTATGATGTTGGCAACGTTAGAGATTCCGTAGCAACAATAAGATTTCCGGTTTTCGGATTTTGCCTTCAAAATAGAAGTCCGAGGTAAAACGCGATTTTAATAATATTAAATGTATCGATTTTGACACTTTGCTTAGTGTATATTGTAGAAATGTACTCTAGGAAATGTTCAGGAGAGTCGGTAGAATAACTATATGCAAAGAAATCAAGGGGCACTGTGTATATGCAATTGTTGCTGGCATTTTACTCCACCCATCCTAGATCCTTTTGGCCACAATGTAACTCAATGGATATGAAATATATATTGCCCTATAGAAAAAAAACTGTTCTATACGCCGCAGTGAATGTATTGTAGGAAATGTTCAGGAGACTCTATAGATTGATTATATGCAAAGAAATCAAGGTGCACTGTGTATTTGCAATTGTTGCTGGCATTTAACTCCACCCATTCCATTGGCCACAATGTACCTCAAAGGATGTGAAATACATATTGGCCTATAAAAAAAAAAACTATTCTATACGCCGCAGTGAATGTATTGTAGGAAATGTTCAGGAGACTCTATAGATAGATTATATGCAAAAAAATCAAGGGGCACTGTGTATTTGCAATTGTTGCTGGTGTTTTACTCCGCCCACCCCATTGGCCACAATGCAACTCAATGCATATGAAATATATATTGGCCTATAAAAAATAACTGTTCTATACGCCGCAGTGAATGTATTGTAGGAAGTGTCAAGTGTAGCAGGTAGGCTGTATAATTGGATTTTTAGTTTTTTGTTTGGAAGGGTGTTCCAGGTGAAGGTGGGGGAGGTCCTGTCCAGGTAGTTTGAGGTTGTTAATGGCACGCCCAAGGGGAGTGTGGTCAGCCCAGTGTGGTCTGTGGTGATGATCGATGACATGTTTGGGGCAGTGGGTCAAGGGACAGGGGTGGCTTTGTATGCCGATGATGGGGCAAT
This sequence comes from Esox lucius, assembly GCF_011004845.1. Lineage (NCBI taxonomy): Eukaryota > Metazoa > Chordata > Actinopteri > Esociformes > Esocidae > Esox > Esox lucius. Next base: position 12,808,200 of record NC_047590.1, read on the forward strand.
GTGGAAAAGAGGAAGGAATGTGGACTGGTTAATGAAGAAAATACAGGAAGCAGTTATAGGGGAGGAGGTGTGGTCATTGACTTGGGGGCGCAGAATGTCAGTGGCCAAGTCATGTTTTATGTTGTATTCTAGGAGAAAGGTTGAATGGGTGAGATTGTGTCTATATGGGTAGGAATTGGTGCGGGTGTCAGAGTTCAAGTACCTTGGGATGTGGTTTGATGATCAACTGTGGGAGCAATTATAAGAAAATGGAAGACATACAAGACCACTGATAATCTCCTTCGATCCGGGGCTCCACACAAGATCTCACTCTGTGGGGTCAAATTATCACAAGAACGGTGAGCAAAAATCCCAGAACCACACGGGGGGACCTAGTGAATGACCTGCTGGGACCAAAGTAACAAAGGCTACCATCAGTAACACACTACGCCGCCAGGGACTCAAATCCTGCAGTGCCAGACGGGTTCCCCTGCTTAAGCCAGTAGATGTCCAAGCCCATCTGAGGTTTGCTAGAGAGCATTTGGATGATCCAGAAGAGGATTGGGAGAATGTCATATGGTCAGATGAAACCAAAATATAACTTTTTGGTAAAAACTCAACTCGTCGTGTTTGGAGGAGAAAGAATGCTGAGTTGCATCCAAAGAACACCATACCTACTGTGAAGCATGGGGGTGGAAGCATAATGCTTTGGGGCTGTTTTTCTGCAAAGGGACCAGGAGGACTGATCCGTGTAAAGGAAAGAATGAATGGGGCCATGTATCGTGAGATTTTGAGTGAAAACCTCCTTCCATCAGCTAGGGCATTGAAGATGAAACGTGGCTGGGTCTTTCAGCATGACAATGATCCCAAACACACTGCCCGGGTAACGAATGAGTGTCTTCGTAAGAAGCATTTCAAGGTCCTGGAGTGGCCTAGCCAGTCACCAGATCTCAACACCATAGAAAATCTTTGGAGGGAGTTGAAAGTCTGTGTTGCCCAGCGACAGCCCCAAAACATCACTGATCTAGAGAAGTTCTGCATGGAGGAATACCAGCAACAGTATGTGAAAACCTTGTGAAGACTTACAGAAAACGTTTGACCTCTGTCATTGCCAACAAAGGGTACATAACAAAGTATTGAGATTAACTTTTGTTATTGACCAAATACTTATTTTCCACCATAATTTACCAATAGATTCATGAAAAATCCTACAATGTGATTTTCTGGATTTTTTCTCTCATTTTGTCTCTCATAGTTGAATAAGTGTACCTAAGATGATAATTACAGGCCTCTCTCATCTTTTTCAGTGGGAAAACTTGCACAATTGGTGGCTGACTAAATACTTTTTTGCCCCACTGTATATTGCTGTGAGATGTCGAAGGGCTATGAACCTTATGCGGGCAGTGGTAGGGTATGATTGGGGAGCGGATAGACGTACTATGGTGTGTATGTATCAGATGCTGATTAGGTCAATTTTACACTATGGGTGTTTTGTGTATTGGTATGCAGCTAAATCCGTGTTGAAATGTCTAGATGTGGCCCAGACGACAGCATTACGGCTGTGTGTAGGTGCGTTTAGGACAACATCTGTTGAGGCCTTGCAAGGGGAAGTTGGGGAGATGCCGCTGGTCCTGAGGCGAGATAAACTGGCATACTGGGTCAGATTAAAGGGGAGTGTGAAGGGGCATCCAGCAACCAAGGCTGTGGCTGACAGCTGGGAGAGGGAAGTGGGCAACGTAAAGGTGTTTGGGTGGATGATTGAGAGGTTGGTGGAGGTGTATGGGTTAACTGAGAGGGAAGTGGGCAACGTAAAGGTGTTTGGGTGGATGATTGAGAGGTTGGTGGAGGTGTATGGGTTAACTGAGAGGGAAGTAGGGCCTACAGTCACACTGGGCAATGTTCCGCATTGGTTGTTTCAAAAGCCAGGGGTGGATGTCAGTTTGTTAGAGGAAAGGAAGGAGTGGGATGAGGGGTGCATGGGTCGATGTGTGGAAAGGTATGTTGGTGAGGAGTACTACACGTTTCTACAGATATATACAGATGGGTGAAAGGATCTGGAGAGTGTAAGGGTTGGTGTGGGGGTGTATGTGCTGGAATTTAGTGTAGAGACGGCTCAGATACTGACAGACCAGGTGTCTGTCTAAACGGTAGGGATGGTGGAGATGATTCTTGGGTTGAGGTGAATGGAGGAGGTGAGACCCTTGAGAGTGGTGGTGTGTTTCTGACTCAGCGGCGGTGTTAGGCAGCTTACAGACTGGAAGGTCAGACAGAGGTGACTTGTTGGTGGAGATGATGGTGTTGTTGTTGGGAATGGAGAGGATGGGTGTGGTGGTTCGGTTCTGCTGGGTGCCATCTCATGTTGGTGTGGAGGGCAACCAAAGGGGTGAAAGGTTGGCTAGTAGTGCATGTAGGAAGGAGGGGGTGGGTGTACAGGTACCGTTAGGACGGGGGGAAATTAAACTGTTGATAAAGGGGTTTGGTGTTGACTGTAGGCAGAGGAAGTGGGATGGTAGCAGGAAGGGGAGAGGGTATTATGGGGTGCAGCGGACAGTGAGGGTCGGGGTAAGGAATATGGGGTGTAGGAGAGAAGAGGTGATGTGGTGTCGACTATGGTTAGGACATACAGGACTGAACGCATCATTGAAGGTCATAGGTGAACATGAAACAGGGCTATGTGATGGGTGTTAAGTAGAGGAAACGGTTGAACATGTGTTTATGTATTGTGAACAGTATGATGTTGAGAGGGAAAGGTTGTATGAGAAGGTTATAGGGGAGGGTAGGAAGTGGGATGTAGAGGGGTTGTTGGGGGCGGGAAGGGGATTGAGATGGTAGCTAAGACTGAATGTTTATTTCTCAGGGCTACAGGTCTGAGTGGGAGGATGTAGGAAAGGCAGGCCGTGAGCGGCCTCACACTCCGGTAAGGTGGGTGGCGATATATGCACCTTCAATGGATGCGATCAGCCCTTAATTTAAGAGAAGAAGATGACGACGATTGGTCAGCGTACTTATTTCTTCATGTCCACTCCTGGAGCAAGAGTTTCACATCTGATGGCAGATGTTTGTGGGGAGGTGTTACCCAGAGGCTTCGTCCCAGACATAGTAGGTCTGATCATTCCTGGTAACAACCTTGAAGCCAACCCATCCATCGCCCAGGCAATTACCAAGAACTACTGGCCCTGGAGTATGAAACCCAAGCATGGGATCTGGATGTGATTTACGGAAAGGAGACGTCCAGGGCTATGAGCAGTGGCCGAAAAGATTCATCTGAGCAATGATTTTGAGATGCCAATTATGGCTACCCTGGTCAAGGACACTTTGTTTGAGGAAATACAGGTAATCGGTACAACAAGACCTCATTGTGCTGGGGTTCAAATTGTAAGCTCTCATAATTTAAGGTCATTTCTTTACTTACTAGTAATAAGTTCAATATAATCCACGATTACAAATATCCACTGTTTAACCTGAAATATTCAAATAATTTACAAGGTGCTGTCAATGGTGGCGTCATCAGCTACAACCAGATCCCCATCAATGGTCAGCCTGACATGGACTCCTTAAAACAGTATGAGAAAAAACTGCAGGGCATACTTCACCCACTAGTAAGTATCTGGCGTTACAGTATTTGGCTTAACATGCAAAGGTTGTGGACATTGTTCTGAAATATGAATTTTATCATCTTTGTGGGAATTTCAAAGCTCAGGAAGATGGAGGTAGTTGTGGTCCTTATGTGGGTTTGTTTGCTAAAGCATTCCTATTTGGAGATAACATTAATTAATTAATTCAAAACAACATGAGATGTTCTATTTAATATTAATTATCAGAAAAAAGGTTATTGCATTAATGTTAGAACGTATTTAGCAGATGGTGAACGCCATGAAAAAATTATTCTATGTACATTATTACAAGAAGGTTAGGCTGCCATAATGTGATCATGCAGTAATTTTCTCTTGCACTATGGCTCTTAGAAAGTCTAGTGTATTTCAGGTGCTGATATCCTGACCCTAATCTTACATAAGGACATCCAAGACATCTGCTCTGTTACCGTCTGGAAGGAGGTACTGGACCACCGGGGCTCTAAAGGTGGTACAACAGGCTAATGACCAGTTAATATAAGTCATTGACAGCTACATTAGATCATTGGCTGAATTGTTAAGTAATCAACAAGTGGTGATTATCACCTCCATTAACAAAAGGAATAATGGATCTAAATTGGCAGCTATTCAGAAATTTGGAATGAAGCCAATGGTATGGGCAGAGTAAAATGCCAGCAACAATTGCAAACACACAGTGCCCCTTGATTTCTTTGCATATAATCAATCTATAGAGTCTCCTGAACATTTCCTACAATACATTCACTGCGGCGTATAGAATAGTTTTTTATTTATAGGCCAATATATATTTCATATCCATTGAGTTACATTGTGGCCAATGGGATGGGCGGGGTAAAACACCAGCAACAATTGCAAATACACAGTGCTCCTTAATTTCTTTGCATATAATCAATCTATAGAGTCTCCTGAACATTTCCTACAACACATTCACTGCCACGTATATAATAGTTTTTTTTGTATAGGGCAATATGTATTTCATTGAGTTACATTGTGGAAAAAGAGGGTGTGGAAAATATTGTGTTGCTAGATGTTGCAAGACTCCATTCCCCATGATTAAACAGGTTTGTCTTATTCTACACATTCTCCTGAACATTTCCTACATTGCTTTCTCTGTGGAATATTCAATAGTTTATGAGCTATGAGGCAATATGTATTCCATATTCAGTCATTGGCATTGTCTGAATTTTGCCCTTGGAACGTGTTTTAATACCCACTTTTTATTGAAATTACTCTTAAATATGATCATATCTGATTTGTTGTCAATGTTTTGAGAGGTACGTTTTCTTAAACAATTAATAAAATCAATTTATCTCAGTTTTTAAGTAAAACGTTGGTCTCTTTTATTTTGAAAAATTCCAGATTTTCGTGACCCGGAAGTGTTTCTTTAATGTTGCTCACAAGACGCAGATACAAGACGTAGATATCGCTGATTGTACTTTCACTTTCTTTGATATGTGGTAAAAGCATATTGAAATCAGTTATTTGATATATTAACTAACAAGTATGCATATCCAAATTATAACGTTGATTTTATTGTGTTTGGCAAAGGATGTGTTTTCCACGAACGGTAAGAGAGTGGGTTTTAATAATATAATCATTACATGAATGCGGCACAAACTAAGCGAATGTCTGTTAGCTCGCTAGTTTGATCGATCTTGTAATCTTTACCAAATCGCAGACCAAAATGGAACACGTTTATAGCGACATTATATAAAATTAAAGGTTTAAGTTCAACATAATATTTGGAAGTTATTTCTGGAATAAAATCCGGACCGCACCCAATGAGTCATATACAGGAAATAAGCTAGCTAGCTAGCTAGACGGTCTCTCAACCTATGGTAGGTGGTACGCAATGTGGGTATATATTGACACCTTTACTGAGGTTGGAAGCGATGTAAAAAGTTTGACAACCACTACCAAAGATTAGTTTATCCCAAACCACAGTACGCTGCAAATTGTTCGGATTGGGGTGGGGTTCAAGGATGTAACCGGCGTGAATGCTTTTTGTGGTAATCTTGGTTGTGCTAATCTCGCTAACATGGGCTCAGTTCTTATGACTATTCCAAGTAGTACGATACTAGTATTGCTGGTTTGTAGACTATTAAACGCCCATTGGCAAAATCCATATCCATGCTATTTGTCATCACCCGAGAAGTACATACTTGCAGTACATACAGGTGCTGGTCATATAATTAGAATATCATCAAAAAGTTTATTTATTTCAGTAATTCCATTCAGAAAGTAAAACTTGTATATTATATTAATTCATTACACACAGACTTATATATTTCAAATGTTTATTTCTTTTAATTGTGATGATTAACTGACATTACAACATTATTATTTTTATTTTTTTAATGTTGGCCAACTGAAAAGTATGACCATGTACAGCACTCAATACTTAGTTAGGGCTCCTTTTGACTGAATTACTGCAGCAATGCGGTGTGGCATGGAGTCGATCAGTCTGTGGCACTACTCAGGTGTTATGAGAGCCAGGGTTGCTCTGATAGTGGCCTTCAGCTCTTCTGCATTGTTGGGTCTGGCGTATCGCATCTTCCTCTTCACAATACCCCATAGATTTTCTATAGGATTAAGGTCAGGCAAGTTTGCTGGCAAATTAAGAACAGGGATACCATGGTCCTTAAATCAGGTACTGGTAGCTTTTGCACTGTGTGCAGGTGCCAAGTCCTGTTGGAAAATGAAATCTCAATAAAGTTGGTCAGCAGCAGGAAGCATGAAGTGCTCTAAAACTTCCTGGTAGACGCCTGCGTTGACCTTGGACCTCAGAAAACACAGGGGACCAACACCAGCAGATGACATGGCACCCCAAACCATCTCTGACTGTGGAAACTACACTGGACTTCAAGCAAAGTGGATTCTGTGTGTCTCCTCTCTTCCTCCAGACTCTGGGACCTTGATTTCCAAAGGAAATGCTAAATTTACTTTCATCAGAGAACATAACTTTGGACCACTCAGCAGCAGTCCAGTCCTTTTTGTCTTTAGCCCAGGTGAGACGCTGGAGTCTACTCTGTGAATCTCCCCCACATTTTTGAATGGGTTTTGTTTCACAGTCCTCTCCAAAAATCAACTTTTTGATGATATTCTAATTATATGACCAGTACCTGTAGTATTTAATATACGATTTGCGAATCAACCCCTATCAGGACAAGTCCCTTTCACAAGCTCAATTCGTTCACACAAGATGTACTGGACATTAAAGTCATGCATGATGCAAACACACAGAGCTGTAAAAAGTAGAGTGAAAGTACTTGGCTGTTTTACTTTGCAAGTTATCACCAGATTGAAAAAACGTTAGCCTCTCTTTTCTTTTTCTCAGCTTGTTGGTACTATCAGAACAGTGCAAACATCATGGAACAGTAGTTATCCTGGTGTGTTCTAGTCAATTTCAGGTCAAGGTGTATACAACAGTGGTTAAAGGCAGAGGATGGAGGGTATAGACATAGATAAAGCATATATCTAGGGGAATATCAACACAAACTACAGTTGTGCTCATAAGTTTGCATACCCTGGCAGAAATTGTGAACATCTGGCATTGATTTTGAAAATATGTCTGATCATGCAAAAAAAAGTATTTTCTTGAAGGATAGTGATCATATGAAACCATTTATTATCACAGTTATTTGGCTCCTTTTTAAATCATAAAGATAAGAAATCACCCAAATGGCCCTGATAAAAAGTTTACATACCCTGTTTGGCCTTGTTACAGACACACAAGGTGACACAAACAGATGAAAATGGTGATTAAAGCTGAATTTCCCACACCTGTGGCTTTTTAAATTGCAATTAGTGTCTGTGTATAAATAGTCAATGAGTTTGTTAGCTCTCATGTGGATGCACTGCGCAGGCTAGATACTGTTAAGAATTTTACGTGTACCAGAATTTCTGAAGAAGGACGAGGATCCGGTCCAAATGGAAATCTAGCACAAAGATTTATTAATATGAATTGATAAGTCAAAATACATGAAATACACTGCAGCGGTCAAATATTTGCTCAACCCTCGAGCTTCCACAAAATATTCGCGCCGAACAAAGATCGAACATTGGTTTTAATACTCCCGCCACAGGGGCGGTTACTTTTCACTCTCGTGAGTAAAACCCATCCTTATTGGTTCTTTGTTGACATGGTGACATGTTGGACGAATCCAATCCAATGAAGACGGACATGCTCTAACTCTCGGTCATAGATCAACAGGTTCTTTGCATACAGGTGTGAAATCTTAACCAGGTTACAGTAATTTACATTCTATTGTCCTAACCTAGACTATAACATCAGGGGGCTGGAGACAGAAGGTCTCTTTGTGCTGTATAGGGGGCAGTTTCATTTGTATGTTAATTGTGGGGTTTTAATCCTGTCTCTCTATCAGAGCCAGGTGTAAAGTCTGAGTGTGGCTGAGTGTAATTTAATGAGTTCTAAACTTTATGGTTATTGTATTCAATCATATTTCCCTAACCTGGCTGCAGCATACAATTTAATAAAACAAAAACATAAGAATACATGGTTATTAAATCAGCATTATTTAAACTACATTTATCTCAACAATACTGAGCCATGGGGAGCAGAAAATAACTGTCCAGAGACCTGTGTAACAAGGTAATGGAACTTTATAAAGATAGGAAAGGTTATAAAAAAAATATCCAAAGCCTTGTAAATGCTCGTTGGTACTATTCAATCACTTATTAAGGAGTGGAAAATTCTGGTATCTCTTGATACCAAGCCACGGTCAGGTAGACCAAGAAAGATTTCAGTCAAAACTGCCGGAAGAATTGTTTGGGATACAAAGAAAAACCCACAGGTAACCTCAGGAGAAATACAGGCTGGTCTGGAAAAAGACTGTGGTTGTTTCAAGGAGTACAATACAACAATACTTGAACAGAAATTATCTTCATAGTTGAGTTGCCAGAAAAAACCCTTTACAGCGCCAGTGCCACAAAAAAGCCTGGTTACAATATGCCCGACAACACCTTGACATGCCTCACAGCGTCTGGCACACTAATTTGGAGCAATGAGACCAAAATAGAGCTTTATGGTCACAACAATAAGTGCTATGTTTAGAGAGGTGTCAACAAGGTCTATATAACTCATGTCATCGTTAGTGAGCAACAACTTACCTGTGATATTTTATGGTTTCCAGTTAAGAAATGGATTGGCATTTTGGATGCACTATGACTCAGGGAGCAGTCACAGTTACATCTCCTGGGGCTGTTTTTCCACCTGGATTACATTTATGATAGGAATACAGAAATAGAATTAATAGAACATTACACTACAGCCAAGTACATTATTGTGTTTTTCACTATTTACCCCATCTTGTCCTATATGTGAAATCTCGGTAGATACTTTTCACCCGGGGTTTCAGATTGTAAGGATCCATTCTCACTACAGAGGTCAAGGGGCACATTCTGGGAAGCTGGGAAAATTTAATGTCACTTTCAGTACCAATGGAGAAACATATTTATACCTTTCAAATGAAGTGTTACCCAGATTTCTAACATGGATGCTTTGATATATGAAATGTTTTTTCCAGAGAATGTTCTTTGTAAATTGGGAGACAGCATTGTGTTGAAGTCAGACTCCGATACTAACTCCCCCTCATCAATACTATGGAGACTGGGGCAGAACAAGGTGGCAGACTTTGACAAGGATTTTGGCACTACTGTATCCTACTATGGTGAATTCAACAGCCGCACAACCCTAGATACAACTACTGGAGAACTGAAGATCACCGGGTTGAGGAAAACAGATGAAGGGGTGTACTCTGTGGAGTTTAACAGCAAACGGCTTGAGAAGACCTATACATTATCTGTTCTCAGTAAGTGTGTGTATGTGTGTCAGTCCAAGTGGCTTGAACAGAACTACCGGTTATGCAGTGTCTCACTGGCATTTTCCTTAATAATTTTCCTTCTCTTATAGAACCAGTCCCCAAACCAGCTATAATAGTTTCCTGCAATGACAACAAAATCTCCTGCACTCTGACCTGTGATGGTGACACAGCTGGTGCTGAACCAGTCACATACTGGTGGAAAGTGGGAGAGGGGAACTGGGAGAATATTGGCAAGTTACTGACTGTCACTAAGAGTGACAGTAAACTCAATCAAAATGGATACAAGTACACCTGCAAACTGAAGAATGGTGTTAGTGAGAAAGACAGTGATCCAGTGGGACCGTTATTTGACTCAAGTGAGTAAAATAAATACTTAAGAGCCCATGATTGAATAATTACTGCATTGATTCATGTGTTACACCTGGCAACAATTCTTGTTACCCTAACCGATGCAGTGAGTAGCTTCTCTTTTCTTAAACAACCATGTCGAAAGACGTATCCTGTGGTTGTGGAAAAGATGTTACTCTGTTTCAGAAAGGTGAAATTATTGGCTTGAATCAAGCAAAGAAAACATTTGTCAATAGAAGATCTTGGCCAAAAATGTATGCTGCTCTAGACTGATTTTTTTTTGTAACGTTGCATAAGGTTGTCAAAACAATACCACAGTGTGCCATAATCAAAGAAGAAGACAATCAAAATAATTATTAGTGTGCAACTATTTTTGGGCCAGACAGTGTATAATGTTAGTAACTCTGCTTTTTTTTATTGTTATACTAAGTTTATTTCCTGAGAAATGTAATGTAATTATTAATAGAGATTGACTTCTTTTCTGATTCCTCAGAACAATCTACCAACGTTGGTAGTGTTATTGGCTGGATTCTTTTCACTCTGCTGCTCATTGCTGTAATTATCTCAGGTAAGAACATCACATCTTTAGTAACATTGTACTGCACATAGAATGAGATTAATAGAAGTGAACAGAGACAAAATCTCAAACAAATGTAATTAACATTAGCAACAACAGTGACCTGTTCTACCACTGTTTAGAATAGTGTTCAGGGACCTCATTTATTAAACTGTGCGGAGGATTTACGTCAAAAGGTGGTGTGCAGGTGACACGCTTACGCGCAAAAATATTCGTATTCATAACGGTGTGAACGCGCATCCAACGCCAGTTTTCCTTTATGAATCGCAGTCAACTCAAAATTTGACCACTCGTGAGCGAGCGTCTTATTAGCACCCTATTAACACCCTTTTAACACCCTTCTGACGCCTTTAAATAGTCAGTGAAACGCCCCTAATGAATATTCATCCATACTGGCTGCATGACGACAATGATGGCAAATCACATAGAGAGAGGCTAAACAAAATACATTTCACCCAGTGTGAATTGGAAGTTGTAGGGGGAGTTGATGCAAGAAAACACATTTGGTGGACACAGTGTGGGCATTAATAATGCCAATAAGGCATTAGAGGGGCAGCATGGGGCGGATGCTGTGAATGCTGCTGGCTCAAGGTTGGACCCTCTCAGAAAAAAAAAGAAAGAAAAGTGGTCTGACCCAAAAGTGGAGGTCATAAGGCGCATAGCCTTGCACAAAGTGTTTGTGCCACGGGCGGGGGAAACAGGACACCGGAGCTCCTCCCTCTTGATGAGCGACTTGCTAGTATTATTAGGGAATCTGTCCTGAGTGGAGTAGTGTGACTGAAGTGGAGTGGGACACGGACATGCAAGACTCACCAGATGATCCAGGTAAGTGATTAGTATTCCCTCATTTGAAAAGAGTAAACCAAATGCATTCAAGTTGTGTTTAGACAGTTTATTACACAAATAATTGTGATTATTATTTCTTTAATTCTTTTTTTATTTTAGTCGCTGTTTGTTCCAGCGGGGTTGGTGGTGCTGCAGCTGAGCAGGAGCTGAGTGCGCCCTGCCCCGGGCATCTCAACTGCACCTCCTGCCCCACAACCCCTCCAGCGGCCGTGTCCTCACAAATGCAGGCCTGCAAACACAGAGACACCGTCAACGCTATTCATGAGGTTGCCAAGGAGTTGAAGGAAACCCACATTTTTTGTGTGTGACTTAAGATGTACATTGAAAGAGTAACTCAATAAATAGTGTTGTTTGTTTCCATGCCTTGTGTTCTGACACGTGATCACATCGACACGCTGGCGCAAGGCAGCTGCGTTTGGTTCAAACCCCTGGGGATGGGGTTCGGGGAAAACACAACCAACAGCGTCAGGGGGTGATGCCTTATTCCTTAGCTGTGGCACATAATGTAGCACAGCAAACGCCATCACAATGTCTCCCATATCCACTGTCGCCTGCAAGGTCAGTGAATGGGTTTGGCACTGCAGTAGAGAAAAATTGCTATTGTTTTAGACTTACTACATTACTCGTCTGTATCTAGAAGCCAGCCATCACCGCTTTTTCTCCAAATGAAGGAGTCATGGGTTGACCAAGGCCACCGAGCCACTACATCAGTACCATGTCTGCGTCTCACATGATTTGGACGATGATGCAATGATAGTGATTGATGAAAGCAAATTCCTTCAAAATATTTGCCCTTATAGCAACATGATTGGAGTCAATAGCACAGATTACATTTGGGAAACCGGACATTACCTCAAACTGCACTTTTTTTATATGCCTGTTCACCCACTGTGTACGGACACTTTGTAGCGGTGCGTCAATCCAATTATACCGCCTATATCTGGCAGAACCCAGCAGTTTCAATGTAATTTCTCATACTGTTCAACTTATTATTTATCAAACTATATTTCATACAATGCTAGTATTGTTAAATAATTACAGAACCAATAAATATGATTCCCATTTAAAGTGTACAACATATTTGAGGGGTTCTTTTGCAGAAAAAAAGATATCTCCCTTCATAAATAATATGTGAGGGGTAGTATATTGTTCTGTTTTACACAATGGTATCAGTTTCAAAGCGTTTATCTAGTTTCATCCTTCTGCCATTGGTGACGCAGTTTCTCATTTCTCCAGTTTGTGCGTACACATGGGTCAAAGTGTCCGTTTATGAACACATGTTCTTTTGTCAAGTTTATTTTTTATAAATCCCAAAGTTTGCTTAGAAAGTGGCGTATACCTTCTTTTGTGCCTACGCAATGTTTATAAATGAGGCCCCAGATGACTAGTTACTCTGTGCAGGTTGTTTATTACTGCTATAGAAAATATGGCTTTTTATTATATCTTATGCATGTACAGGTTGTTGAAGTCATTCTTAGTAACAGACAGAATATTTTAAAGTTTCTTATTTCACTTTTTATTCCCTAGTTGGCTTTTGTGTGTGGAGGAATAAAACCGGTAGGAACACACCTCATACTTAATGCTTCAATAACATGAATATAATTTAACTGAAGTGTCTTAAGAACTTTAATTATTTTGTCTATTTCTCCTCTCAGGACCCCCCAACAACACTTTGAAGGACTTCAGGAGAAGTGTTTTGTTTTATTTTGGAGGTATGTGTTAAACCTTAACTTGAACACACCATTATTTATGCACTACCTCACAGCAGAGGAGTTTTCAGGTCTGATCCCTGAAATCCAGAAACCTGTTTGAATCAGATTAGGGGCCAGAAGGGTTAAAATTAAGAAACCACTGCAAATTGAACATTTCTGTTTCTCACTCAAAACTTTCCTTTTCAACCTTTTTGGAAAGGAAAGAAAAAGGTGCAGTGGTCTCTTACATTTTTCCGGAGCTGTATATTAACAATTCTCCAAGGGTATGCAAACTTTTCAGAACAATTGTACACTGCTTAAAAAAGTTAAGGGAACACATAATCAACAGTATAACATCAAGTCGGTTAAACTTCAGGGATATCAATCTGTCTAGTTAGGAAGCATAAGTGATTGTGTAACAATGTCACTTGTTTTGGTGCAAATGAAAGTGACAACAGGTGCACTGGAAGGGCAACAGCAAGACAACCCCCAAAAGGGGAATGGTTTTGCAGGTGGTGGCCACAGATAATTACTCTTTATCCTTCGTGACTGATTCTTCTCTAGTTTTTCATTTTCTTAGTGTCCTTGTCACTCCTGTTAGCATGGGGTGGTACCTGCAGCCCATTCAGCTTGGACAGGTAGTCCAGCTCCTCCAGGATGGTGCATCCATATGTGCCATCGCAAGAAGGTTTGCTGTGTCTTCTGGTACAGTCTCAAGAGCATGGAGGAGATACTAGGAGACGGGCCTCAACACGAGGAGTGCTGGACAGGGCCGTAGAAGGGCATCAACCCAGCAGCAGGACTGTTATCTGCTCCTTTGTGCAGGGAGGAACAAGAGGAGCACTGCCAGAGCCCTACAAAATGTCCTACTGGACTGCATGATTCTGACCAAACTGTCAGAAACCGACTTCAGGAGTGTGGCATGAGGGCCCGATGTCCTCTAGTGGGACCTGTGCTCACAGCCCAGCTCCGTGCAGCTCGATTGGCATTCGCCAGAGAACCACCAGAATGGTCTGCCATTGGCTCCTCGTTCTCTTCACAGATAAGACCAGGTTCACACTGAGCACATCTGACAGACGTGAAAGAGTCTGGAGACATTCTGGTGAACATTATGCTGCATGCAACATCATCTGGCATGACCGGTTTGGCGATGGGTCAGTGATGGTCTGGGGAGGCATATCCTTGGAGGGTCGCACAGACATCCACTTGCTAGCCAGCGATACCCTGACTGCTGTTGGGTACCGGGAGGAAATCCTCAGACCAATCATCAGACCTTACGCTGGTGCAGTGGCCCCTGGGATCCACCTGATGCAGGACATTGCCCATCCTCATGTGGTCAGAGTGTGTAGGCAGTTCCTGGATGACGAAGGCATTGATGTTATTTACTGGCCCTCACGTCCCCCAGATCTGAATCCAATTGAGAACCTCTGGGGCGTTATGTATCGGTGCATCTGACACAGACTGTCCAGGAGCTCACTGCTGCCCTGATCCAGGTCTGGGAGGTGATCGTTCAGGACACCATCCGCTGTCTCATCAGGAGCATGCCCAGACGTTGTTGGGAGTGCATACAGGCACGTGGGGGCCATACACACTACTGAGTCACATTATGAGTTGCTGTGATGAAATCCATAGATGAACAGCCTGGGATTTCAATGGTTTACTTTGATTTTCGTTGTGAGTTTGAATCCAGCCCTCGGTTGGTGATTTTGGTTTCCTTTGATTGTTGTTACGTAATTGTGTTCTCAACAAATAACACGGTGTACAGTAAAGATTTAGATCTCGAATATATTTTGTTCATCGAGACCCAATGTGTTCCCTTAATTTTTTTGAGCAGTGTAGGTGTGTGTTTACATGTATACGGTTTTCACCTAGACGTTTTATGTAGTGATGGCCAGACAAAGCTTCATTAGCGTTATTATAGCAGTATGTGTGTGTGTGTATGTGTATATATATATACATGTGTATGTATGTGTGTGTATGTATGTATGTATGTATGTATGTATATTAAAAAAATATATACTACTGGGGAGTATTATAAGTATAAGATTGTGTATAGAGAAAGTTTCCCTTTCTGTTAACAATTTAAGTCAGCAAATCCAACAGTCCTACAGCTGGAGAATCTGACAGTAAGACACTGGAATTTTACTATGTTGTTGATTACCATAAAATTTGCCAGAGCAAGTTTGAGTTGCAAATTAGACACTCTTGGTTTATACATTTTCTATCTGTGACTTTGGTTTTACCATAAGTCTCCACAAAGTCAATAAAACATTACAATTCTGTCCTCACAATACAGGGAATAAAGAGCAAGAAAACCAAGGCAGGGTGGAATCTGACAGTAAGACACTGGAATTTTACTATGTTGTTGATTACCATAAAATTTGCCAGAGCAAGTTTGAGTTGCAAATTAGAAAATGTATAAACCAAGAGTGTCTATCTGTGACTTTGGTTTTACCATAAGTCTCCACAAAGTCAATAAAACATTATAATTCTGTCCTCACAATACAGGGAATAAAGAGCAAGAAAACCAAGGCAGGGTGGAATCTGACAGTAAGACACTGGAATTTTACTATGTTGTTGATTACCATAAAATTTGCCAGAGCAAGTTTGAGTTGCAAATTAGAAAATGTATAAACCAAGAGTGTCTATCTGTGACTTTGGTTTTACCATAAGTCTCCACAAAGTCAATAAAACATTATAATTCTGTCCTCACAATACAGGGAATAAAGAGCAAGAAAACCAAGGCAGAGTGGAATCTGACAGTAAGACACTGGAATTTTACTATGTTGTTGATTACCATAAAATTTGCCAGAGCAAGTTTGAGTTGCAAATTAGAAAATGTATAAACCAAGTGTGTCTATCTGTGACTTTCGTTTTACCATAAGTCTCCACAAAGTCAATAAAACATTATAATTCTGTCCTCACAATACAGGGAATAAAGAGCAAGAAAACCAAGGCAGAGAGGAACAGGAAATGGTGAATGGAGGTTTGTATGAGTCTTAAGTGGATAGTTAATAGTGTTGGAATTACTGCACTGGTGTTAAGGTACAACTTTAACCACATTTGTCATTAGATGATTTATACTGTATTATCAGTGAAGGTGTTTCAATGCATCTGATTAGAGAAACTTTGCATTTCTTGTTAGCAGCTGAAGTGAATGGATTCAACAGCTCTAAGGCAATAGAATCTAATGATAAGAACCAATTTACTGTATGTGGCATTTCATTGTTGTTGATTACCTGTAGGAAAATACATAAACCAGGAGATCCCTTTACTATTTTGTTATGGTAACTTTCAGTTTTGTGAAGGGAGGCTATGGTGTGTACATGTATTCCTATTGAAAGTTTTAAATCTGTGGCAAATCTGGTGAGGTGAGATCTACTAACAAGTTCATCAGTCTGTCTTCTGCTCCATTTGATCTCCTTATTTACCATTTTATTTTTAAAAACTGCTTCCATTATGCTTTGTTTGAAGACTTCTTAGTTTAGAGGTGCTTGGGTTCACATATTTGGTGTCTGTGAGATCTTTAAGAGCTAATGCTAAAAGTGTATCTAGCATGTTTTGAATCTAACACACTTCATCAGACAGTATTGTCCCACCTTAGATGTTAATAAAATACTGAACAGGTCTATTTCTGATCTTCCCCAGCTAAAGGAAAGGATGAGGACGTGCCCAAAGACAAGCTGTTACCAAACGAAGATGGAGATGTGACGAATAATGGTTTGTATGAATCTTAAATGGTTACTTTGCCACACAACAGCTGGAATCACTGCTTGGGTGGTAACTGTTCACTCAAACCATATATTCATGGATGATTTAATTCCTGGAACTGATTGATTCCTAAAATTTCAAATATATAATATACTGTACACTCATCAGCCATTTTATTAGGAACACTTCTATTGGGTAGGAACCCCTTTTGCCTCCATCCGCTTGAAGCTTTCTTTGGCACACCAATGTTGATTGGATATTTGGGTATTTGTGGCTTTTCTGTCAGATTGAATTTGTCTGGTCTCACTTAATTACCAGGTGTTTTCGCCCACCGGACTAATTCATTTATATACAAATCATGATAAGGATAATCTAACTTATACATGCCTACTCATTCTCTTAAAACAAATCCATATAGATCAGTGGCAGCTTACTCCAGCAAAACAAAGGGCTTTATTGTCAGCACTTACTGTGCTTTATGTGTGCCCCTTTATAAACCTCCCCATGCTGGTGTCATGCCTGGTTCTCTAAACACATGTTTACCACTTGTTTTAACCAGTCCCCACTAGGGCTTCTTTTCTGTTTAAATTAAAACTTGCAGATTGGATAGGTTTATAATTGGGGTTGCTTTTTAGCTTTTGGCATTAGGGGTTAAGGTTAGGTTAAGTATAGGCAAAACATGTTAGGTTATTTAGATTAGTGTTAGGTTGAAGTTTAGGGTTGAGGGTATCATGGCCTCTAAAGGATAGAACAACAATGTGTCTGTTACTAAACTGTTTTTGTGTGTGTTCTCCTGCTGCAAACAATCCCTAAACAAATTGTGGCCATGAAGTAGAGAATCCAGTATTAGGATGGTAAGTTGATCTGACAAAAACACTAACCAGATGATGTATTGACAAGAGAGAATCACATTATTATTATCATTTAGAATCACATATATTATTTTTAAACAGCATATACTGTTGCAACATGCAGGGCTAATATTTGTAGAGAGTTATTTTACCTTATACATTGCTTATTCAACATTGATGTATTTTCTCACCCTAACTTTAATACCAGACCCAGAGATGTTCCAGAGATGTTTGTCCCTCCAACATAAAGACCGGTGCGTCAGGGGTCCAGACTGCCACAGCTCCCGAGGCCACAGGTTGCACAATACTTGACATTCTCCTTCGACCTCTCCAATGAACAAGATTTTTTGTGCCACAGGGACGATCACTAACTTTGTCTGTAAACCCTGGACTCTGTTGTGTTTGAAAACTCGAGGAGAGCACGGTCTGAGATACCAACGTGGGCCGCTAGTCTGAAAATCATTGCTCATCATTTCTCAGCATTCTTGCTTCATCCTTATACAGTGGGGAGAACAAGTATTTGATACACTGCTGATTTTGCAAAAATCCAGAAAATCACATTGTATGATTAAGTAATTAATTTGCATTTGATTCATCAGAATAGCAGAACTTAATATTTGGTACAGAAACCTTTGTTTGCAATTACAGAGATCATATGTTTCCAGTAGTTCTTGACCAGGTTTGCACACACTACAGCAGTGATTTTGGCCCACTCCTCCATACAGACCTTCTCCAGATCCTTCAGGTTTCGGGGCTGTCGCTGGGCAATACGGACTTTCAGCTCCCTCCGAAAATGTTCTATTGGGTCCAAGTCTGGAGACTGGCTAGGCAACTCCAGGACCTTGAGATGCTTCTTACGGAGCCACTCTTTAGTTGCCCTGGCTGTGTATTTCGGGTCGTTGTCATGCAGGAAGACCCAGCCACGACCCATCTTCAATGCTCTTACTGAGGGAAGGAGGTTGTTGGCCAAGATCTCGCAATTCTTAAAGAACAACTAACAGGTTTGTGAGAGCCGGAATTCTTGCTGGTTGGTAGGTGATCAAATACTTATGTCATGCAATAAAATGCAAATTAATTATTAAAAAATCATCCAATGTGATTTTCTGGATTTTTGTTTTAGATTCCGTCTCTCACAGTTTAAGTGTACCTATGATAACCTGTTCATGCTTTGTAAGTATGAAAACCTGCAAAATCGGCAGTGTATCAAATACTTGTTCTCCTCACTGTATATTGTAACGCTTTTGCACAGATTTTAGTTTTTCAGTCTAATGCTGTAATCAACGGGCCTCATTCACCAACTGTTCTTAATAATAAATTCCTTTTTAAAACCCACTTACGCAGTTTCCACCAAGATTCTGACATTCACCAATGTTTTCTTATTTGGGATTTGTTTTTAAGTAAGAATAGAATCTACGCACGTTCCAGAGCACACTTGCGCAAATTTGAGTGCTGACATGTTTGTGACAAATAATTAGTTTTTTGTGTTTTCTTCAATTCTACAGTTTTATAATATATAAGAGTTCATCATTTATATTATTTTTAAATAATAATTTACAGTATTCTTCTGTGTTTGTCAATATTGTTTTTGGCCTCAAATTTGAAACAAACTTTTTTTTTTTGTGTGCCCTTCTCTGAATAGTGTTCACTGAACGAGTAGTAGCTTCCCATGCATCTTTTATATTTTCTTCTTATTTTATATCCACTACTGACGCTACTGAGTATGATAGCTCGTTTGTTGTTCACTTCCTGCAGCAGTAACTCCACTTCAGTAACGCAACATTTTTTTTGAGTCTGGTGCTCCACCGTCTTTAGATTTTGGTCTGGGCATTCTTGACCTCTCTACATTTCTGTGTATGATTTCTGTGTGCACACGGCCGTGCAGTCTCATGCCCTTTTATGGGGATTGGCGGGGTGTTTACCTATGTTAATTAGGGACAATTGGAACACGCTTTCAATTAACGAAGACAATGGGATTCATCATTATAAGAACATAGGTGCGAACGATTATGTGATTTAAGGACATGCCATGAATCTGAATTACTATTCTTAGGATCTTTCACAAGAACAAATTTAAGAAAATACTTAGGAAGATATTGGTGAATGAGGCCCAATGATTTTTTTGGTTCTATGATACCTTGTGTATATGTAAATGTATTTTTGCATGTTCGCTCACACAGTCAAGACAATTTAGTTTGTGTTATCTGCCTTAGTTTATATATCATGATCTGTTTGACTCCCCAATGATATAGCCTGCAGGGAATTAATTGTGAACTGTGACATAGCCTACCTGCTTCTTTTTGTCTTGTGGCCTGTTCTTTTGACTACAATCTGCACTTCCAAATACTTTTTGAATTCACAGACACATATGCTGGCATCATTTCATGATCCTTTTCTTTCACTGGTATTATGTTACAGAATTTAAACATGTATTCATTATTTATTGTTTTGTGTGTGCTTATGGGGTGCCTTCAGTTAATACTTCTAATAAAAAACATCAGGAATACAATCATTTACTTTATTCTCAGCACATTTCCAGTTTATGTACAGTGAGTATAGAAAAGAATCACCCCCCTTTAAAATAATCTCATATTGTTGCTTTGCAGCCTGAAATGAAAACGGACAAAAAAAATTTGTTTTATTCAGCTGTATTTACAACTTATGACATCCAAGTGAAAGATATAATACCAACAAATTAAAAAACAGAATCACTGAGTTGGAAAAAGAATCACCCCCCTCCCAAAAATGACTTGTAAACCCAACCAGGTGTAGTTAATCACCTTGTCAATAGCACACAAAGCCAATTGACTTTCAACTGTGATCAGCTGTGGTCATTTTGATTAGCTCAGCATGAAACAAGCTTTTCCTGAAGCATTTCAGTCCTTGGTAGTGCAACTGAAGAAAACAATCAACTATGGGTGGCAAGGCATTGTCAAAAGATCTCCGGGATAAAGTTGTGGACAGGCACAAGTCAGGAGATAGATACAAAAAAAAATCTAAGGCTTTATCAGTGCCTAGAAGCACAGTGAAGTCTATTATTAAGAAGTGGAAGGTATTTGGTAAAACACAGACCCTCCCTGGATCAGGACGTCACTCCTAATTGGATGAGCCAGGAGGAAACTGGTCAGAGAGGCTACCAAGAGACCTACAGCAACTCTGAAGAAGTTGCAGGAATTCATGACAAAAAGTGGTCATTGTGTGCATGTGACAACAATATCACAAATTCTCCACAAATGTGGCTTGTATGGGAGGGTTGCAAGAAAAAAGCCCTCAAGAAAGGCCACATGCAGTCACGACTGAGCTTTGCCAAAACGCACCTTGAAGATTCTAAGGCCATGTGGAAAAAGGTGTTATGGTCAGATGAGACTAAAATTGAATTATTTGGCCTCAATGCCAAACGATATGTCTGGCGAAAATCCAATACAGCTCACCATCCAAATAACACCATTCCTACAGTAAAGCATTGAGGTGGTAATATCATGTTATGGGGTTGTTTCTCTACAGCAGGGACTGGAGCACTTGTCAGGATATAAGGAAAAATGTATGGGGCAAAATACTGTCAAATTCTTGAGGAAAATCTGCTGTTCTCTGCCAGAAAGTTGTCAATGGGGAGATTTACCTTTCAACATGTCAATGACCCAAAGCACACAGCAAAACTAACCACACAGTGGTTGAAGGAGAAAAAGGTGAATGTCCTTGCATGGCTTAGTCAGAGCCCGGTCTTAAACCCCATTGAAAATATGTGGAATGACTTGGAAGACAGCAGTCCACAAACGGTCACCATTAAATTTAACTGACAAGGGGGTGATCCTTTTTCCAACTCTGTGATTGTTAAAAAAAAAAAAAATTGGTGTTGGTGTTGTATCTTTCACTTGGATGTTATAAGTTGCACTGAGTAAATACAGCTGAATGAAACAAAAACGGTGTCTGTCTTCATTTCAGGCTGCAAAGCAACATAATGTGATTATTTTAAAGGGGGGTGATTCTTTTCTATACCCACTGTTTGTGTGTTAATTAATCTAATTAGGAG
Source organism: Esox lucius (assembly GCF_011004845.1). NCBI lineage: Eukaryota > Metazoa > Chordata > Actinopteri > Esociformes > Esocidae > Esox > Esox lucius. The sequence goes on from NC_047590.1 coordinate 12,829,684, forward strand.
ACAGTGTATAGATGTGAATTTGCAACATATTATTGAAATATTTATCGCATATACTTTATTGCTAATATTGTGTGTGATATGTGTATTTTTTCAATAAAGGAGTTGATTTGAAATGTATTGGCACAAATAAGATATATATAAAAAAATATCAACGCACAAGAAAAAGCATGCAACAAGATTGAAATACTGGGCAGAGATGCACAGCAATGTAACATGGGCTTTAGGTTATAGCTTGACCATCCTTTAACTTATCTCAGGTTCTCTATTAATGATATACAGGCCTTAAGAATAAAACCTAAATTGACTTACTGTTATCTTCCTCAGAACCAGAGATCCCCAATTATGCACTGCTTCTCTATGGGCAGATTTACAGCTCACCTGAATTTCTAAAAAAACTGGACACTAATATTTATTCTGCTCATTCTCCTTAGCCTTTTGTTCAGCAATATTGTTTGAATGTTGGTACTACTCTAAACTCTGAGAACAAGACTTGTACTCTAAGTGATAGGTGTTAACAATGTACAATGCCACAAGGAGGCGCCAAATACTAAGTTTTACCATATTACGACCGTCGAATACGACTTAAGCAACTTTTCCAGAGAAGCGTGGAAATTGAATAATGCAACATTGTAATGGGCGTAGTATTTTACATTGTTAGAAGTTCAAGAAAGTGTAGTTGATAATTACTACTAGAGTAAAAAAAAAAGGTGTTAGTAACACGACTGTGGTTCATTAGCGATACGTTTTCCCTACTATTGGAAGCTGACTTTCACTTTTAACTTGGGATACGAAGACGGGCATTGTCCAGAGACACCAACACGTAATGTATACTATAGGCTACTAAAAATGCAGCGGTAAACGATTTTAAGCAATTATCAACGGAAGACTCATGAAAATGTCGATCACACTTCTGACACTCTTTCTGGTGGAAGCGACACTCTGCACAGTTTTAGGTAGGCTAACTATAATTTATGATTATCCATGGTGGTAATCGATGGGCCTGATGATAGCGGTTGGGGTAAATGTGATTGTTACGAAGAAAAAATTAAAGTAATAAAAAATGTGCGCTAATCCACACAGGTTAAAAATACTGCATGTGTAGGTTTCAAATGTACAACGGTGAAGTACACCGGGCGTGGTACCGTCCTTTTCGATTGGCATGGGCGGAAACCAAAAAAAGTTTTTCACGCGATTTATGCTACAAGAGAAACGGCTTGTACCGGTCTGAGCGAGTGCCTGGTACACAATGTATGCCATGACAATGTATGCTTTACATAATCTTGTTGCGCTGTGTAAGTGTACAATTTGTAGCGAATAGGGTGAGAGCCCGAAAGCAGCTAGGTTGCTGACTTCCGGTTATGATAATTGATTGTAGCTACGCTGAAAAGACGCCGAGTTTGAAAAATGTATGCGTGCCCCGTTTTGCTACGGAAACCTCATCCGCATGGTTCCCAAAACAGGAAAAACACGGCTATACTGCGTTTATGCAACGGGGTGAGAATGCCACATTGATTAGCATGTCTACCCAGATGTTTACAGGGAGAGACTAGAAGTAGACTCCGTGTCTAATTTATTAGGTACCGCGTCTAGTTCCAGGCCAGACCCCTAGTTACCTACAGGAAACCTGAATCATTTTGGGCCTGGATTTTCAAATGTTATTAAAGGAGCTAATGTGTGCCAGAAAAAAAATGACCACACATTACACCTCTGTTTCACTACTGCCACCTGCCGGCACCATTGACCACCGGAAGAATGGGTTAATGGAATCATGCTGCCTATGCCAAAACCAGACTATGCATCCTGACTGTCCTGTCTATACATGGGTTTCTACACACCAGGCAATGTTTCAGAGCTCTTCAGTATTCGGGTGTTGATGATTGCATTCCCACTGGAGCTTTTTTGTTTTTAAATTGAAATGAGTGGAATCTGTTGTGGTTTTCTACTGCAATAATCTGTGACTAGTGCCCAGGAGTTATGTCATGAGATGCTGTTCTGCACACCATGGTACTGCCCCATTATTCAGTGACTGCTTGAAGTCTGGAACGCACTGACATCCTCAAACGTTGGGTTGTGATGCTTTGCCAGGCCTTTACTGTAGCTGTCTTCAGTTGTTTGTTCTTGGGTCTTTGTCTTCAGCAAGAGAAATGCATGCTTGATCGGGTTGAGATCAGGTGATTGACACGGCCATTGCAGAATATTACACTTCTCTGCCTTAAAAAACTCATGGGTTGTTTTCTCAGTATGTTTTGGGTCATTGTCAATCTGTAAAGTGAAGCACCGTCCAATCAACTTCGCTGAATTTGGCTGAATATGAACAGACAATATATCCCTGTACACTTCAGAATTCGTCCGGCTGCTTCTGTCTTCTTTCACATCATCAATGAACACTAGTGACCCAGTGCCATTGGAAGTGGCCATGCATGCCCATGCCATCACACTGCCTCCACCGTGTTTTACAGATGATGAACATCATGAACCATTCCAAGCCTTCGCCATTATTTTTCTTCCCATCATTCTGGTACAGGTTGATCTTAGTTTCATCTGTCCAAAGAATGCTCTTCCAGAACTGGCGTGGCTTTTTTTTTTTTTTAATGTTTTTTGTCAAATTTGGCCTTTCTATTCTTGAGGCTTATGATTTGTTTGCACCTTGTGGTGAACCCTCTGTATTTGCTCTCCTGAAGTCTTCTCTTTATGGTAGACATGGATAATGATATGCCTACCTCCTGGAGAGTGTTCTTCACTTGGCTGGATGTTGTGAAGTACTTTTTCTTTACCATGGAAAGGATCCTACCATCACCACATTTGTCTTCCATGGACGTCCAGGCCTTTTTGTGTTACAGAGCTCACCAGAGCATTATTTTTTTCTCAGAATGTACCAAACTTTTGATTTGGCCTAATGTTCCTGCTATCTCTCTGATGGATTTTTTTTTGTTGCAGCCTAAGGATGGCCTGTTTCACTTGCATTGAGAGCTTCTTTGACTGCATGTTGTGGGTTCACAGCAACAGCTTCCAAATGCGAATGCCACACCTGGAATCAACTCCAGACCTTCTACTTGCTTAATTGATGAAGAAATAATAAAGGAATAGCCCACACCTTTTCAATAAACAGCTTTTGAGTCCCTCGAAAACCTTTTGAGTCCCTTACTTTGGGTCCCTTGAAAAAGAGGGGGCTACATATTAAAGAGCTGTAATTGCTAAACCCTTCCACCAATTTGGATGTGAATACCCTCAAATTCAAGCTGAGAGACTGTGCTTTCAGCCCATAGTCATTATTTAACTGTAACTCGAATATATTTTGGTAAACAGACAAAATAACAGAACCTCCGTCAGTGTCCAATTATGTCCAGGCCTAACTGTATACATTTTGGTGAATGGGGTGGTGTACCTAATAAAATGGCCATCAGTATCTGGTTCTCTGTTTAATGTATGACATTTTTGGGATTCCAGGTGAGAAGCTTTACAAAAAGGCAGGAGACGATGTGGTGTTGACGCCAGATAAGCCCAATATAACTGACCCCATTACAGAAATCCTATGGAAGCAAGGTCCTAATAAAGTGGTAGATTGGGATACAATGTTTGGACTGGCCATATATGGTAACTTTAAAGAGCGGACAACCCTGGACAACGCTACTGGAGTACTGAGCATCAAGGACATATCCAAAAAAGACAATGGAGTATATTCTGTGGAGTTTAACGGCAAATTGCTTGAGAAGAAATACACCTTATCTGTTATCAGTAAGTATGTACTGCCTACATGCTTGTCTCTGTTTGCGCCTCTTTTGTAGCCGATTATGTAGTGCCTCACAAGCCTTTTCCTTTAGTCTTTTGCTCTCTAACCCTCCTTTCTTTACAGAAGCGGTGCCGAAACCTCAAATCACATATTCCTGTAACCCTGACAAAACCATCTGCACTCTGACCTGTGAGGGTGACGCCACCGATGCCGAACCCGTCACCTACAGCTGGAGAAAGGGAGGGGTGGGGTTGGAGGCGTCAGACAACCAGCTGACTGTCAATGAGACTGATGACTCAGAAACCACCTACACCTGTCAGCTCAAGAATCATGTGAGCGAGGCCATGGGAGACTTTGTTATTGTACCGTTTGGAAATGACCCAGGTGAGAGGATACTCATGAAGGTTATACTGCCCAGTATACTGTTATAATAGTAGTAATGACGTGTGTTAGGTTGAATCAGGGATGTCGTTGAGAGGTGGGGCGTATGAGACGCTGGCTGAAAGGCTTCTGGGCTGGAATGGGATCATTTTATTTATTGTAGATGCAGTCTTATTGCGATGGACAAGATAGTTAATACCCTAACTTTTGGGCTGAATCCCTTGAGTTACCAATGAAATTCCAAGTTTGAAAACCAGTTATGATGGTGTGGAACATAAATCATAACACCATCATGCACTACCATGCAGAAGTTTGGGATCAGAAATGACATGACATTTCTAAGTGACCCCAAACGTTTGAACTGGTGTGCATATGATATAGTACACTGTTTTCGGGGACAACTTTTTGCACCAATTTTACAACCAATAGCCAAAAATGTCGGACTGTATCTGTAAGTGTTACTATTAAATGTATTCCTTCTTCATTGCAGGTGGCTGGTGGAACAACACCAGGTTCTTGGGTTTTTCTGTCTTTGTTCTTGCGGTCTTACTAGTTGTGGTGTTGACTATTATTCATAGATTTAAAACAGGTAAGGACAAATTTAGTTTTTTAAAATTCACCAGTATGTGTTTTGCCTCGCTGTGTTAAACGACTAAAATCTGTTGGTGCTTTTTTCTCCGTTTTTACATCGTAGGAGTTTGGTTTTATCAGAAAGGTATGTAGATTGTCTCTGTCTGTCATAGGTAGTAATGAGGATTAGTTAAAAGCATAGTAATAATTTATGTGTCTGTATTTTTATTTTTCAGAATCAATGCCATGGGAAGGAGGTGGGAAAAATGTTTAGGGTTATAATGCTTTCCAATAATCATGTCTTCGCACTGATGAGAGAAAAACCAACATGTACAATCAGTCGCATGTCTTTCTAAATGCTCCTCTGTTCCACATATCTAGACTTTTGGAAGAACCAGAACGAAGCGGGACCTCGTGAGTATTTCCTTCACTCACCTTAGAATAACTACAACATGTAAGCTGAAGCTTTACTGTTCTTTCTTCTGCTCTTCAGCCGCTGATGCATCCAATGGAGTTTCCTACTCCGTTGTTAATGATCCTGCGCCTAACGAGGGGACTGAGAATCCAGGTATGTGTGGTACCTAGCACCTTCCCATTGTATTTTTCTAGATCATAAGGGGTTTTAGCACCATCATGGCCGCTCTTCCAGGCTTTGCAGTAGGCCTAACAGGCCTTCACTGACCCTGAGGTGTATTTCATATTGCAGAGGAAAAACCATGAGCATCGGATGCTTTCACTAATGCAGTATAGCAGGCAGGTACGTTCGAAACATATAAATAATGTTGACCGCACCCACCGTCATTCCTTTCATCGTCAACTCAGTTTAGGCCCGACTCAGGCGAAGTGTACCAGCGTGTTACCAACTGTGTACTGTGTACTGATTTGCTCTAGTTGGGGTCTGTGTCGAAGAGGATCATGAGAAACAACCTGTGTAACCTAAACACTGGATGACAGAGAACACATTGTTACTTTACTGCAACATCAAATGACTCTTATACCCTGATCTGAAAAAGAGGTCAGTCCGAGTTTAAATGAAATGTCCTATACCTTACAAATAAGTGGCACCATTTGTGTTTTTATCATGAATTAACATTGCTCATACTGATACTGCATTCTAATGCTGTATACTAATACTGTGTGATTTGTTTAAAGCCTGCTCACGTTTTTACTCTGCCAGAAAGAGTGCCAGAACGATCTGCTTGGATCTGTGCTTCGTTCCCTAATAAAACGTGTTTACTACAGTACTTGTAAACCCTACAATGACAATCTTAAGATGTGTTTGCAAAACGAGTAGCTTACTTTACATTATCAATAACACCAAGAATCTGTTTTAACCCACTACATTCTAGCTGGACTGTAAATATCCCATAATATTATGTTGTTTTTACTTAAACTTTGTTTTCAATGTATGTACACTCTATGAAAAGAGGTGCTATCTAGAAACGTATGGTTCCCTATAGAACCATGTTCTGCAGAGGATTCTACATGGAATCCAAAAGGGTTCTCCTATTGGGACAGTGTACCTGTATGTTTTATTTATTCTTTTCGGTTGAAAAAATGAATGCCTACATTTTGTGTGTTTTGCTTGTTAGGAGTTTTTTGTTGTTGAATTTATAGGATTTAGTTTTTTAATGATTTGAGTATGAATACATTAAACATTCTGTTACCAATTCATGGCCTGATCCCACAGCTGTTGTATGCCTGCATTCTACCTTTCATTGTGTGGTACATTTCGTGGACAGTTGGATGGGGTCAATGGGGTCTTCAATGCCCTCTCCAGTCTCCTTAAAGAATGAATGCTTCACACAAAAAGGAAGGGTGTGGCTTAGTTGCAATTTATGACTAAAATGGACCGAACCTTCCAACGAGAAAGCATGTCTACCACTTGCCCAACCATATCGCAACGTTTATTCACATCGTTTGCCAAAAGGTTTGCTGCACATTAGCTCTGGAACAGTCATATTATAATTTTTTTGTCTAACATGGCCATTGACAGTGGTCGGGACTGAGTTGCTATGCTTTCATTGAGGACGGACAGGCTAGGCTATTCAGGAAGGGGAGAGTGCAAACAGTATAGTTGTCTTGTTAGTAGGAAGCAGGAAGCAGAAAAAACTTAAAATGGAAAGATGGACATTTATTCTTTGTTACTACCAGGAGGAGGCAGTATTAGGCCATGCATGTGCTCATTTGGCTGCAGACATCTTAGTTTCATGCCCATTGACTGAGAGCCTCTCGAACACTAAAGATACTTGCAGAGAAAATCTACACATTTCTGTTATACCGTAACAGCATGCAATAGTTACTCGGTCGGACAATTAAGCCAGAAGTGCACATGGCTACAGTATGATCATTAATGTCTTTCAATGGGAGTTGATGTTGAATGTCTCTTTCTCTTCACATTGTAGGAATCAGTGACAGCAATTCAGGTCTTAATTTTCAGCTGTTGACACAGTTCCACATGAGTGATTGACATGTACGCCCTATGTCTTGAAACGTTTAACCCAGACACTGCATTGTAACTTATCCTCCCAAAATCTTGCTAGGCAAAAGTTAAAATAAATATTAAGTTCCCATTCGGCTAATAACATTCTCTGTATCGTAGTGTCTCCATGGTAACATCCTGAGCATCATTCCATTATTCCGCAGCCCACTACTGAGCTAATCTAAAACCAGCATGGAGGAGGCAGAACTATTATTTTAACCCCTTGAAAAGGGAGTTTTTAAAATGTTTTAAAAAGATTCTTCCTCCTTCGCAGAATTCTACACCCGCCTGGTCTGTACATGTCATGAGGATTTAGGGGAGAATGGTTTGGTTTAGTAGCTGTTTGATGTATTTAAGGTTGCTTTGTGTTGAGTGGGAATATATTGATTCCGACCATGTGGAAATGCAATCATGTTAAATGAATCATTAGCTTTTTGCATATTTCATAACAAGTTATCAATTAAGCTGTGTGTGTGTGTGTGTGTGTGTGTGTGTGTGTGTGTGTGTGTGAATGAGGGATAGTGGAAAACAGCAAGAGAGGAGTGAGCGTAATAGACAGACTTGAATGTACAGAACGCAGCCTTACAAATGACTGTATTTGCTTAAATTGCATGCGATGTCGCCTGTCGTTGACATTTGGAGTAGCCATAACACAATTCAGCCCCCTTTCACCAGTAGCATTCGTCTCTCTAAAACTCAATGTATACAGGGAGATCTGGTCCGGCCGAGGGGCCGTGAGATTACGCAACCCGATTAGGCCACAGGAATCTGAGAGAGACCTCCCATTGTTCACAGACATGTGACAAAGGTCTAAGGTCAACTGCAAAGGCACGCCGACAGGGGGGCTGGCCGGCCGGAGTGCAGAAACACACAGAGGAAACCTTTCACGTCAGCGGTAACTTGGGGGATGTCTGAGATAAGCGCTGTGGCAAAGCAACACCGAGTGATGTTCATGTGTAAGCCAGAGGTTTTATAGAGGTTGCCTGGCGTTTGGTTAATTCGGCCGTGAGGTGGTGAGTGTCTAGAACTAGAGTTTGGGTGGGAATTCAGAAAAGGTCTGGAAAGGACTAGAAGAGAGAGAGAATGGAGGGCGTGCTGTAGAGAAAGGAGGACAGTGCACTCTACATTGCTCTGTTATTTGAAGAATAGGCCATAAGGATGAATAGGAGGCAATTCATGTGAGAGACAAGAGGAAAGGAGCAAATGAGGAGATTGGTGAAAATTCACTTGTTTGTAATTAGACATTCAAGATGGTCCTTCACTCTGACATTGTGAGACTCATAGTGAGACAGAAAGTATATTTTTTAGTATTGCTGCCTGTATTTAGTATTCATACTTTTTAATAGTATTGCTATAAACAATACTATAAACAAACTGTTTCATTCCAGAAAGGTCTGGAACCTTTCAACCAGAAAGGTAAAATGCTCAGTTGTAACCCTAAATGTTTCCTTTATTAACTTTGTTAGCCTTGCAAAGCCACCTGATCCCACAAGCTTACATTTAAATGCTACACAGGGATATGTATAGCGGTTAAATGTAAATTCACAGGATCTGGTGGCTTTGTATTGAAGCTGTTCCCTTCAGGAGCAATAATTCATGCTGAGATTTGGAAGTTGATGCTAATATAGAATTGAACATCTAAACACAAAGTACCCAGCCGAGTCGCCATGTCAGGGTGTTTTGTGTTTAGATGTTAAGAAACTGTGCAGCTCTATACACAAACAATAAATTAACCTCTTTCACTGATCAAAAAAAGAGTTTGGTAAAATATTCAAAGTTGTGCTGTTTGTGCCCTCATTCTGTTATCGAACTTTTCATAGTCACTGTTTTTGGGTAATATTTTCTGTGGAAAGTAGTATTTGTGGGTAAAGCTGCATGGTTTGTTTAACTTTGCAGTAATTGTTTTTGGTTTGAAATACATTTTTATGTGAAGGTCTCAGTGTAATTCAATATTGCCGTCGGCCAAGTCCCCATTTCTACCCATTTAATTTATATGACTGGGAAGTTGCAAAGTAGTGTTATTGAGAAAAAGAGAAAGGGAGAGCGAGAGCAAGAGCAAAAGGAGGGAGGAGAGAGTTCAAACTGCACAGAGCTTTCTTGTTAGTGTTGCCAAGGTCAGGTCATTTAGAAACCTCCCACACCAGGGACCAATAGTTAACCCCTTCCTTGGTACTTTTCCCACTTCCTAGTGTCTGTAGTTATAGGCTTTGCCTATATAGAAATGGAAAGCAACTATCTACTTACTAGCCCTTAGATATATTTGTCTGGTCGCTAAGAGCCAAGTCTTTATATATGGACATAAATGAGTCTATGAACCAGTAAGTATTTACTATATTTCAGCAGTTACTTCATCTAGGTTGAAAAATAACTCCTGAAATGTATTCATTGCTGAAATACAAACTGTTCGCCATTGTTATAATGTGGATATATGACTGCGAAGCAAGGCCCTTGTCCTCTACAGCACTCAGATCCTGAACACCCACAACTCACCCAGGGCCTCATTAATCCTGTTTGTGATACTCTTTCAGTTTTGAAACTCTGCACCATTCGTTGGCAACCTGTAGATCAACAGAAGGACATGTAAGCCAATTGCGCTTACCGTATAGCAACCATTGCATCAGGTGGCAGTGTATACATGGGTACAGTGGGGAGAACAAGTATTTGATACACAGCCGATTTTGCAGGTTTTCATACTTACAAAGCAAAAATCCAGAAAATCACATTGTATGATTTTTAAATAATTCATTTGCATTTCATTGCATGACATAAGTACCAACCAGTAAGATTTCCGGCTCTCACAGCCCTCTTAGTTTTTCTTTAAGAAGCCCTCCTGTTCTCCACTCATTACCTGTATTAACTGCCCCTGTTTGAACTTGTTACCTGTATAAAAGACACCTGTCCACACACGCAATCAAACAGACTCCAACCTCTCCACAATGGCCAAGACCATCGAGCTGTGTAAGGACATCAGGGATAAAATTGTAGACCTGCACAAGGCTGGGATGGGCTACAGGACAATAGGTAAGCAGCTTGGTGAAAAGGCAACAACTGTTGGCGCAATGATTAGAAAATGGAAGAAGTTCAAGATGACAGTCAATCTCCCTCGGTCTGGGGCTCCATGCAAGATCTCACCCCGTGGGGCATCAATGATCATGAGGAAGGTGATGGATCAGCCCAGAACTACACTGCAGGACCTGGTCAATGACCTGAAGAGAGCTGGGACCACAGTCTCAAAGAAAACCATTAGTAACACAGGATTAAAATCCTGCAGCACATGCAAGGTCCCCCTGCTCAAGCCAGCGCATGTCCAGGCCCATCTGAAGTTTGCCAATGACCATCTGGATGATCCAGAGGAGGAATGGGAGAAGGTCATGTTGTCTGATGAGACAAAAATAGAGCTTTTCAGTCTAAACTCAACTCGCCCTGTTTGGAGGAAAAAGAAGGATGAGTACAACCCCAAGAACACCATCCCAACCGTGAAGCATGGAGGTGGAAATATAATTCTCTGGAGATGCTTTTCTGCAAAGGGGACAGGACGACGGCACCATATTGAGGGGAGGATGGATGGGGCCATGTATCGCGAGATCTTGGCCAACAACCTCCTTCCCTCAGTAAGAGCATTGAAAATGGGTCGTGGCTGGGTCTTCCAGCATGACAACGTCCTGAAACACACAGCCAGGGCAACTAAAGAGTGGCTCTGTAAGAAGCATCTCAAGGTCCTGGAGTTGCCTAGCTAGTCTGAACCCAATAGAAAATCTTTGGAGGGAGCTTAAAGTCCACATTGCCCAGCGACAGCCCCGAAACCTGAAGGATCTGGAGAGGGTCTGTATGGAGGAGTGGGCCAAAATCCCTGCTGCAGTGTGTGCAAACCTGGTCAAGAACTACAGGAAATGTATGATCTCTGTAATTGCAAACAAAGGTTTCTATACCAAATATTTAATTCTGCTTTTCTGATGTATCAAATACTTATGTCATGCAATAAAATGCAAATGAATTACTTAATCATACAATGTGATTAAAAAAAATGTGAAGTAAAAATTACAGACTTCTACATGCTTTGAAAGTGGGAAAACCTGCAAAATTGGCAGTGTATCAAATACTTGTTCTCCCCACTGTATATCCCCACAGAGTGGCCAATAAAAAGAAAAGATTGAGATGGGCAAAAGAACACAGACACTGGACAGAGAACGACTGCAAAAAATTGTATGGACAGACAAAGGCAGAACACAAAGAAGAACATTCTTCAGATGCAGACCTGTACCAAATATTAAGTTCTGCTTTTCTGATGTATCAAATACGTATGTTCTCCCCACTGTATATATATATACACTCAAGGCGTATACATACCATGATGCATTATCTACACTAGTCGCTAGATGAGCACAATTTGAGTGCATGTATTCACATACCCTCTGGGTCATGCCAACACATCACTTAGCCTTCGAATTATAATACTTTTGAAATATTAATATTGCATATATATTCTATTTTCAGTGTCATGTCGAACAGTTACATTAGAGGAGCAATGGAAAACCAAATATTAGACATTTGGATTTGTTTAATACTGTTTTGAAATGCATAAAAACCGATAACAAAAATACGTCACATGGTATTTAGGAAATAGATCCTAATCTCAATGATTCAAGAGGACATTTCTTGAAAGACAACACGTTAGAATGTCTTGGTCCAATGTCAGTTTTGTACACATGAGTGGTTTGTGAGTGTGTGTTGGTGGTGATTCAGGAGCATCGGAGAGAGTCATCTGATTATATAATGCAATCATGTAATGTAATAATGAAAATCATCTCCAAACAGATCTCACTGTACTCAAAGCTTTCTTCCAAATTCAAGAAACAGTAGAGCTTACCACACAAATACAAATAAAATGAAAACGACAAGAACTGTTGGTTTTTCCGATTGTTTCAATACATATGATGGTTTTTTAATGGAGTTGAGGTTGGTTGGTCCCCTCCTAAGCGTTCAGTTAAGAGTCAGTCGTATCTCAATAGTTTGAGTATTTAATTATTAATCCTTAATGGCCATAAAACCCTTCAGCTCACTGGAAAACATGGTTCCGGATTCTAGGCCCTTAATGGGTGGAGACTGAAAAATGTACGCCCAAACTGGATCAGGATCAAAACCAATTGGATCATTATGAAAGTTTAGCGTTCGTAGGGCAAGGAGATGAGAAATGAGGGTGGGGCCCATTTCATTTGAGAATAAAGACCTTTATTATCACTAGCTCAGCAACTGCACAGTTCTGTGTTGGGCTCAGATGGAATGTACTGCCATTATACTGTATGTCTGTCAGTGAATACAGTTACATGACGTGCGACAGGGCCAGTGTTGCTGGGTCCTTATATATGGTTAGTGCTTGGCTAACGACTATTTTCCTCGTGGGAATGGTAGGTCAGAGTGTAGGCAGTTAGCAGTAAAAGGCCTGATTACAGCTAGAACAGCAGAGAAGGCATCTCATACAACCCCAGACAGTCATCTCTACAGTATTTTTTTTTCTCTGTGTGTCTCAAGCTACAGATGCTGGTTCTTGATTTGATCACTCTTTTTGTGTCTGAGATTTGTTCTGTTCCACAGGAATGAGCTGGAATGAGCTAAAGAGTCAGAAGACCTACACTGTCACAAGGGTAAAGTTGCAA